>NC_047041.1:60481644-60784859 GCF_011762595.2 Tursiops truncatus | reverse complement strand
CTGATTCCAGTGATTTGGAGTGGGTGTGGCCTACTCGTTTTCTTCCTACAAGTTAATGAAAATCATCTTAGTAAATCATGCATGCCTCTCAGAATATTGCCTGGTTAATAGGTATATTCAAATAGACAAATCTTCCCTTTTAAACCTGAAGATGGAGATGGAGTGGGGTACTACCTATCAGAAGAAATTGTGGTAGACTAATACAGCTCTAAAATCCCTTGCAATTAGAACCAAGTGCTTAATGTGAGCTCTATTCTTTTAGCGAAATACTATTTCCCTGACTGTCAGATATTCAGATATTTGAGTCAATAAAAAGGGAAAACTGGGCAAAAAGAGTGAAGGATCCGAAATTTTAAGGAGATTTCCAGAGATGTATGCTGTACCAAGAGGGCATAGGGCAAACCAAGGTCCAGAGGTGGGAAAGTGCAAAGCGTTGTTCACAGGATGAAGCAAAGTGTAATACAAAGTGGGCTGTGAAGAAAATTTGAAGGAAAACGTGTGAGGTGATGGCAGTGATGCTAAGTCATTTCTTTAGCACTAGGAAACCTTGGAGGGTTTTTAAAGATGTGATGTATGTGCAATTATATGCATGTGTATGTGTGTGATGATGATGATGATGACTGTAGTTGTAGACAACCAAAGGAGGGGAAAGGAAGTTAGCATGTAAAACTTGGCAGCCCCCAAAATGACCTTAATTATTTACTTAGTTACACTGCACCTTAGTTCAAAAGGAGAATTTAAGAGATGGCTGATCAATAGGCTGTTGCAGCCTTCTGGAATGAGGAAGGCAAATGCTGAGAGATGTTATGGAAAATAAGACACAACCCCTTGAAGGGAATCGGAGCAGGAAGCAAGTGATCTAAAACATAAGCCAATGCAATGGAAAGAAATGCAGCTAGAACCAGCGTAGGTAAATTAAGCATGTGCATGCATGTACATCCATGTGGATGCCACACCAAATTGCATCGCTAGAATGAAAGGCTTGACGTCATCATGAGTTGTCACATTATGTACTGACTGTCCTGGTCCATGCAGACTTCTGCACATTGTTTGGTCACAGTCTGTATTCGTCATTGCACACACAGAATGTCTTGTGCTGAGCTGTTATAGTATGCAGTGTCTGTGACGGAACATTCAGGCTGATGAACCATGTACTGTCACAGTGTATGTGGACTCTTAGAATACAGGCAGGCTGACACTTGCCGGGCTGTCAAGTTGCATATTGGTCTGCTAAGATGTTATAACATCTCCTGGACAGTCATGAAACATGTAGACTGACACAAAATGCCTGCTGCCCCCGTGTAAAATGGCTACTGTGGTTCTTACAAGGCTGTTATGGCACATACGGAGCTCTCAAGGCAGAAGGCTGTCATAGTGCATGCTGGCTGATAGATCCTGAACTATCACAGTTTATGTTGGTTGTCATGATACATACATCCGGACATACTCTGGGCTGTTACAGCAATTACGAGAGCGTCACAGTGTGTGAGACTGAGGCACATTGGTCCTTCACAATGTAAAATGGTCTCAAGGTGTATACAAGCTAATATATGCTGTGCTGTCATATAAATGCTTGGTTGTCATTGTGCAGGCAGACGGATAATATGGCACTGTCACAGCATGTAATGGACTGGCATGGTACACACACAGTGACAGACTTTGGGCTGATATGGCATATATGGGGCCATTACAGTACATGTAGGCAAACATATCAGGGTACTTCAGTGTCAACTGGGATGTCACAGTGTAAGCAGGCTGACACACGCTAGACCATCATAGTGACATATAAGATAGCCACATGAGTTTCCTATTTTATAGTCCAGTGATGTATACTTCTAGCTCCCACATTAAACAACCATATAGTGCTAATAAAAATTATATTAAGTTCAAGTTGAGTTATAAGGTACATACTTAAATTAATACGTCCCTTCATTCCAAAGGAAGGACCCAAAGAGCTGAGCAAACATATTCTTTCCCCAATACATTTGAGGGAATATCTTTGGCTATTTCATTTTTCTATCAATTACTTGATTTATATATTGTTTTACTTATCTAGGCAGATGGCAATAAATATACTGTGTTTTCCTTGACAGATAATTTGGTTTCCTACACACAGAGTATACTATGTTTATATCAATACATTGCTATATTTCACTTCTTAAGGCTAAATGTATTTTCAAACTTTAGGGAAATTATTGATAATTTTCAAATGTTTGCATTATCAAAATAAGGTAATAAAATATTTTTATATATGTAAACTCTTTATTTATTTTTAACATCTTAATTGGAGTATAATTGTTTTACAGTGGTGTGTTAGTGTCTGCTGTATAACAAAGTGAATCAGCTATACATATACATATATCCCCATATCGCCTCCCTCTTGCGTCTCCCTCCCACCCTCCCTATCCCACCCCTCTAGGTGGTCACAAAGCACCGAGCTGATCTCCCTGTGCTATGCAGCTGCTTCCCACTAGCTATCTATTTTACATTTGGTAGTGTATATAAGTCCATGCCACTCTCTCACTTTGTCCCAGATTACCCTTCCCCCTCCCTGTGTCTTCAAGTCCATTCTCTATGTCTGAGTCTTTATTCCCATCCTGCCCCTAGGTTCTTCATGACCTTTTTAAAAAATTTTTTTAGATTCATATATATGTGTTAGCATACGGTATTTGTTTTTCTCTTTCTGACTTCACTCTGTATGACAGACTCTAGGTCCATCCACCTCATTACAAATAACTCAGTTTTGTTTCTTTTTATGGCTGAGTAATATTCCATTGTATATATGTGCCACATCTTCTTTATCCATTCATCTGTCGATGGACACTTAGGTTGCTTCCATGTCCCGGCTATTGTAAATAGAGCTGCAATGAACATTGTAGTACATGACTCTTTGAATTATGGTTTTCTCAGGGTATATCCTCAGTAGTGGGATTGCTGGGGCGTATGGTGGTTCTATTTCTAGTTTTTTAAGGAACCTCCATACTGGTTTCCATAGTGGTTGTATCAGTTTACTTTCCCACCAACAGTGCAGGAGGGTTCCCTTTTCTCCACACCCTCTCCAGCATTGATTGATTGTAGATTTTTTGATGATGGCCATTCTGATGATGTCCATTCTGACCTGTGTGAGGTGATACCTCATTGTAGTTTTGATTTGCATTTCTCTAATGATTAGTGATGTTAAGCATCTTTTCATGTTTGTTGGCCATCTGTATGTCTTCTTTGGAGAAATGTCTATTTAGGTTTTCTGCCCATTTTTGATTGGGTTGCTTGTTTTTTTGATATTGAGCTGCACGAGCGGTTTGTATATTTTGGAGATTAATCCTTTGTCAGTTACTTCATTTGCAAATATTTTCTCCCATTCTGAGGGTCGTCTTTTTGTCTTGTTTATGGTTTCCTTTGCTATGCAAAACCTTTGAAGTTTCATTAGGTCCCATTTGTTTATTTTTGTTTTTTAGTCTCATTACTCTAGTAGGTGGGTCAAAAAGGATCTTGCTGTGATTTATGTCAAAAAGTGTTCTGCCTATGTTTTCCTCTAAGAGTTTTATAGTGTCTGGCCTTATGTTGAGGTCTTTAATCAATTTTGAGTTTATTTTTGTGTATGGTGTTAGAGAGTGCTCTAATTTGATTCTTTTACATGGAGCTGTCCAGTTTTCGCAACACCACTTATTGAAGAGGCTGTCTTTGCTCCAATGTGTACTGTGGCCTCCTTTGTCACTGCTAGGTGACCATAGGTGTGTGGGTTTACCTCTGGGCTTTCTAACCTGTACCATGGATCTATATTTCTGTTTTTGGGCCAATACCACACTGTCTTGATTACTGTAGCTTTGTAGTAGAGTCTGAAGTCAGGGAGCCTGATTCCTCCAGCTCCATTTTTTTTTCCTCAAGATTGCTTTTGCTATTCAAGGTCTTTTGTGTTTCCATACAAATTGTAAAATTTTTTGTGCTAGTTCTGTTAAAAATGCCATTGGTAATTTGATAGGGATTGCATGAAATTTGTACATTACTTTGGGTAATATAGTCATTCTTATAATATTGATTCTTCCAATCCAAGAACACGGTATATATCTCCATCTGTTTGTTCGTCTTTGATTACTTTCATGATTACCTTATAGTTTTCTGCATACAGGTCTTTTGTCTCCTTAGGTAGGTTTATTCGTAAGTATTTTATTCTTTTTGTTGCAATGGTAAATGGGATTGTTTCCTTAATTTCTCGTTCTGATCTTTCATTGTTAGTGTATAGGAATGCAAGAGATTTCTGTGTATTAATTTTGTATCCTGTGGCTTTACTAAATTCACTGATTAGCTCTAGTAGTTTTCTGGTGGCATCTTTAGGATTTTCTATGTATAGTATCATAGTATCATGATATAGTATCATGTCATCTGCAAACAGTGACAGTTTTACTTCTTTTCCAATTTGGATTACTTTATTTCTTTTTCTTCTCTGATTGCCGTGGCTAGGACTTCCAAAACTATGATGAATAATAATGGCGAGAGTGGGCACCCTTGTCTTGTTCCTGATTTTAGAGGAAATGCTTTCAGTTTTTCACCATTGAGAATAACGTTTGCTCTGAGATTACCATATATGGCCTTTATTATGTTCAGGTAGGTTCCCTCTATGCCCACTTTCTGGAGAGTTTTTATCATAAATCCGTGTTGAATTTTGTCAGAAGCTTTTTCTGCATCTATTTGATGATCATATGGTTTTTATTCTTCAATTTGTTAATATGGTGAATCACATTGATTTATTTGCATATATTGAAGAATCCTTGCATCCCTGGGATAAATCCCACTTGATCACAGTGTATGATTGTTTTAATGTGTTGTTGGATTTGGTTTGCTAGTATTTTGTTGAGGATTTTTACATCTATGCTCATCAGTGATATTGGCCTGTAATTTTCTTTTTTTGTGACATCTTTGTCTGGTTTTGGTATCAGAGTGATTGTGGTCTTGTAGAATGAGTTTGGAAGTGTTCTTCTCTCTCCAATTTTTTGGAAGAGTTTGAGAAGGACTAAATGTTTGATAGAATTTGCCTGTGAGCCATCTGGTCCTGCACTCTTGTTTGTTGGAAGATTTTTAATCACAGTTTCAATTTCAGTGCTTGTGATTGGTCTGTTCATACTTTCTATTTCTTCCTGGTTCAGTCTTGGAAGGTCGTACTTTTCTAAGAATTTGTCCGTTTCTTCCAGGTTGTTAAAGTGTTAAAGTCCGCCACTATTGATGTGTTACTGTCAATTTCCCCTTTTATGGCTGTTAGCCTTTGCCTTATATATTGAGGTGCTCCTATGTTTGGTGCATATTTACAATTGTTATAACCTCTTCTTGGGGTGATTCCTTGATCATTATGTAGTGTCTTTCCTTGTCTCTTGTGACAGTCTTAAAGTCAATTTTGTCTGATATGAGTATTACTATTCCAGCTTTCTTTTGATTTCCCTTTGCATGGAACATCTTTTTCCATCCCCTCACTTTCAGTCTGTACGTGTCCCTAGGTCTAAAGTGGGTCTCTTGTAGACAACATATATGTGGGTCTTGCTTTTGTATCCATTCAGCCAGTGTGTGTCTTTTGGTTGGGGCATTTAATCCATTGACATTTAAGGTAATTATGGATATGCATGTTCCTATTACCATTTTCTCAATTGTTTTGGGTTTGTTTTTGTAGGTCTTTTTCTTCCCTTGTGTTTCCTGCCTACAGAAGTTCTTTTAGCATTTGTTGCAAAGCTTGCCTGGTGATGCTGAATTCTCTTAGCTTTTGCTTGTCTGTAAAACTTTTGCTTTCTCTGTCGAATCTGAATGAGATCCTTAGTGGGTAATCTTGGTTGTAGGTTTTTCCGTTTCATCACTTCATCCTGCCACTCCCTTCTGGCCTGCAGAATTTCTGCTGAAAGATCAGCTGATAACATTATGGGGATTCCCTTGTATTTTATTTGTTGCTTTTCCCTTGCTGCTTGTAATATTTTTCTTTGTATTTAATTTTTGTTTGATTAATATGTGTCTCAGCATTTTTCTCCTTGGTTTTATCCTATATGGGACTCTCTGCACTTCCTGGACTTGATTGACTATTTCCTTTTCCATGTTAGGGAAGTTTTTGACTATAATCTCTTCAAATATTTTCTCAGACCCTTTCTCTTTCTCTTCGTCTTCTGGGACCCCTATAATTGAAATGTTGGTGCATTTAATGTTGTTCCAGAGGTCTCTGAGACTGTCCTCAATTCTTTTCATTCTGTTTCCTTTATTCTGCTCCAGAGCAGTTATTTCCACCATTCTATCTTCCAGCTCAAGCTCACTTATCCATACTTCTGCCTCAGTTATTCTGCTATTGATTCTTCTAGTGTATTTTTCATTTCAGGTATAGTGTTGTTCATCACTGTCTGTTTGTTCTGTAGTTCTCCTAGGTCCTTGTTAAATGTTTCTTGTATTTTCTCCATTTTATTTCCAAGATTTTGGATCATCTTTACTATCATTACTCTAAATTATTTTTCAGGTAGATTGCCTACTTTGTGTTCATTTATTTGGTCTTGTGGGTTTTAATGTTGCTCCCTCGTCTGCAACATTTTTCTGTCTTCTCATGTTGTCTAACTTCCTGTGTTTGAGGTCTCCTTTCCAGAGGCTGCAGAGTTGTAGTTCCTGTTGCTTCTGGTGTCTTCCCCCAGTGGGTGAGTTTGGCCCAGTGGCTTGTGTAGGCTTCCTGGCAGGAGTGTCTGGTGCCTGAGTTCTGGTACATGGAGCTGGATCTTGTCCCTCTGATGGGCAGGACCATGTGAAGTGGTGTGTTTTGGGGTGTCTTTGGGCTTAGTTTGAGTTTAGGCAGCCTGTCTGCTGATGGGTGGGTTTGCGTTCCTCTCTTGCTTATTGTTTGGCATGGGGCATTCAGCACTGGAGCCTGTAGGCCGTTTGGTGGAGCCAGGTCTTGGAGTTGAGATGGAGACCTCTAGGAGAGCTCTCACCATTTAATATTCCCTGGAGCTGGGAATTCTCTGGCGTTCCAGCATCCTGAACTTGGCGCTCCCACTCCAGAGGCTCAGGACTGACCCTTGCCCTGAGCACCAAGACCCCACATGGCTCAGCAAAAAAAGGAAAGAAAAAAAGAAAAAGAAGGAAAAAAAAGGGCAGGAAGAAAACAAACAGACAAAAACCCCCACAACAAATAGCAAAGACAAAAACAAGCAAACAACAACAATTAAAAACAAACAAACAAAACCCCAGAAAAATTGTAAAAGCAGAACCAAACAAAACCCAAAAAAACCCAGGAAACACACACACATACAAAACAAAAACAGAGAAAACAAAAAACAAGAGACCAACCATAAAAACAAAAGAACCCTAAAATGAAGTCAAACAATTAAAAACAAAACTAACAAAAACAGAAAATGAAAAACAAAACAAAAGCAGAATGCAAACTGAAGGAAAAAGCAAAGAAAACAAAACAAATGCACAAAAACGATAAAGATAAGAACAAGTAGAACAAAGAAAAAAAGATAAAAAACAAAATAGAACAAAGGAAAGGAAAAAGAAAAAAAACAAGGAAAAAACACAGAACCAAAAAGTAATGTAGAAATAGAAATATTAAAAAATTTAGGGCTTCCCTGGTGGCGCAATGGTTGAGAGTCCGCCTGCTGATGCAGGGGACGCGGGTTCATGCCCCGGTCTGGGAAGATCCCACATGCCACGGAGCGGCTGGGCCCGTGAGCCATGGCCGCTGAGCCTGTGCGTCCAGAGCCTGTGCTCCGCAACGGGAGAGGCCACAACAGTGAGAGGCCCACATACCACAAAAAAAAAAAAAAAAAAAAAAAAATTTAAAAAACTAAACGAAAATAAAAAATAAAAACAAATAATAAAAAACAACAGAACAAAACATAAGAAACATAGTAATAATTATGTTTTCCTGGGGCCTCAGCTGTCAATGTCCTTGCCCCCACCGTGAGTCACAGCCAACCTCCGCTCCCCAGGAGGCCCTCCAAAACCTCTAGGTGGGTCTCTGGTCCCTCTGTGGGCACTGTGGGGGTCTCTCATACTCTGACCTGGCCCAACTCCCACGTGTACTAGTCCCCAAAGTCCACAGCTGATACAGCTAGACAGGTTTCATTTGCAGGAACACTCATTGTCCATTCAGATATTCCAAAGATGCAGGATTTACCAAGTCAATTTTGGGGATTTAATCTGCGCCTTGTGCAGGTGCATGGAAAGAGTTTTGTTCCTCTTCCTTAGTTGCCCCGTCCCTGGGGCTCAGCTGTGGTTTTAGCCCCACCTCTGCATGTGAGTCACCCACAGGAGTCTGCTCCTGAGGCTGCCCTGGAGCACTTGGGTCTGCCCCAGTGAGGACAGGGCATGGAAGTGGCATGACTGCCTGGGTCACGGGGGGTCCTGGTGGCAACAGGTGCACAGGAAAGCCAGTGGCCACAGTTGCAAGAAATCCAGTCATAGCGCCTGGTAGCTGACACAAGGTCAACCCTGGTGGGGGCTTTTCTTAGCATCTGGCAGAGCAGGGGGCCGGCACTTGGAGAGAGGGGCTGCAATGGCAGCTCCACCTACTGTGGATCACTCAACAGTAGCGCCTTGCTTCTGTGGCATTCTGGGTTTCCTACACAAGCATTCTCAGTTGCGGATTTCCTCCCTCCCATCCCCTCAGGCTGTCTGCTCACAGCCAACAGCAGACCTCCCCAAGGTTTGCTCTCCAATCTCCACATTCCAGCTCTCAGCCCCCGTGTGCACAGATGGACACATGTCCCAGTCTCAGGTGCGCAAGGCTGTGGCACAGACTATCTGTGTAGGTCTCACTCTGTCCTGTCTGCCATAGACCGGCCGTTTCACCCTCCTCTGACAGCCTCAGATGCTCCCCTTCTGTCCCAACTGATTTTCCCATTGGTGATGGGGCTTCCCCAGATGCCGGAACCTTTCCTCCGCTTCAGCTCCCCCCAGGGGTGCAGATCCCATCCCGCTTCCTCTCCTCTTCTTTTCCCCTTCTTTTGTCCTATCTGGTTATGTGGGGATCTTTCTTGTCCTTTCCAGTGCCCAAGGTCTTCTGCTAGTGTTCAGCTGGTGTTCTGTGAGAACTGTTCCATCTGTAGGTGTATTCTTGATGCGTTCGTGGAGAGAGATGAACTCACGTCCTCCTACTCCTCCACCATCTTGGTGGCTCCCCTGAACTCTTTATACTCAGGTTTCCTGGTGATTATCTGACCAGTTTTTTTTTTAATATTTATTTTTTAAAAAATGATCTGGTTGGGTCTTCATTGCAGCACACGGGATCTTTGTTGCAGCATGTGGGATCTTTCACTGTGGCGCTCAGGCTCTTCGCTGCAGTGCATGGGCTTCTCTCTAGTTGTGATGTGCAGGTTTTCTCTTCTCTATTTGTGGCACACAGGCTCCAGGGCACATGGGCTCTGTAGTTTGCAGCACACAGGCTCTCTAGTTGAGGCATGCAAGCTCAGTAGTTGTGGCGCGTGGGCTTTGTTGCCCTGCGGCATGTGGGATCTTAGTACCCCAACCAGGGATTGAACCCATGCCCCCTGCTTTGGAAGGCAGACTCTTTACCATTGGATCACTAGGCAAGTCCCTGATCAGTTTTATAATAATTATACTGCATGTACATTTTGAGAGCTTTTTGAAATTTTACAGCATCTGAGAGACTCATATATTCAGAGGAGTCTAATTAAAGGTTTAGAAGTGTATGATTAAGTTGGCAATCAACATTTAAATGTTTTGGGAAATTTAATCTGTTTAATGCCTACATTTGATTTATCAGTTTATATACATGCTGTGTAAATACTGAGTGGGATGTTAATATTAAATGAATTCTAGATTCATATGATTAATAAATTGGAAAATAAACTAATTATAAATAGTAGTGCTTATTCCTTTTTCTGCATAGACATCATTTGGACATAAAGTAATTTCACAATGATAAGTCATATCATTCCCCTGGTCTTTGTCTGCAAAATGGCTTTTTTATTTTTGACCCTTAGTTAGCTTAGTAAGTTCTATAAAAGTGCTCTGTAGTAATTTTAATTGAAATTTCACTGAATCAATAGATTAATTTGGAATGAATTTTCCTCTTTATGAGAACACATAGCATTTCTTCCGTTCCTGTTTTAAAAGGGAATGCCTCTAACATATTCCCAGTTAAGATGATGGCTACTTGCATTCAGTGATGCTGATGAAAAATCCCATGTCAATATTATTCTCATTCATTTGCGTATGACCAAGATACCAGACCCTTGTCAGACACAATTTGCAAATATTTCCTCCCGTTCTTTGGTTTGTCTTTTCACTTTCTCAGAATAGTGCCTTTTGAAACACGTTAAGTTCTTTATTTTGATGAAATCCAATGTATCTATTTTGTCTTTGGTTGCTTGTGCTTTAGGTGTCATATCTAAGAAAACATTGCCTAATCCAAGGTCAAAGAGGTTCACTGTTATGTTTTCTTCTAAGAGTTTTATAGTTTATTTCTTACATGTAGGTCTTTGATTTTGAGTTAATTTCTTGTATATGGTATAGGTAGGGGTCCAAATTCATTCTTTTGTGTGTGGCAATCTTGTTGTCCAAGCACCATTTTTTGAAAAGACTATTTTCTTCCCTACTGAATGGTCTTGCTACCCTTGTTGAACATCAATAAACTATACATGTATGGCTTCACTTCTGGACTTTCAATTCTATTCTATTGATATTTATGTTTATCCTACACCAGTACCACATCGTTTTATGATATAATGTAGTTTTCTTTCTTTTTTTTTTTTTTTTTTTTGTGGTACGTGAGCCTCTCACTGTTGTGGCCTCTCCCGTTGCAGAGCACAGGCTCCAGACGTGCAGGCTCAGCGGCCATGGCTCACGGGCCCAGCCGCTCCGTGGCATGTGGGATCTTCCCAGACCGGGGCACGAACCCGTGTCCCCTGCATTGGCAGGCGGACTCTCAACCACTGTGCCACCAGGGAAGCCCCTATTGTAGTTTTCAATGCAACAAGTCTTATACTTCTTTTGTTATATTTATTCCTAAGTATTTTATCTGTTTTATGCTATTGTAAATGGAATTTATTTCCTTAATTTTACTTTCAGATTTTACATTGCTAGTGTATAGAAATACAACTGATTTTTTTATATTGTGTCTTGCAACCTTGCTGAACTTGTCTATTAGTTCTAATAGTTGTGCATATGCATGTGTATTCCTTAGGATTTTCAATATATGAGATCATGCCATCTGTAAATAGAAATAATTTTACTTCTTCCTTTTTAATCTGGATGTTTTTTTCCCCTTCTTGCCTAATTTCCCAGGCTACAATATCCAGTACAATGCTGAATAGAAATGACAAAAACAGGCATCCTTTTCTTGTCTCATCATCTCTTAGCTACCCAAATATATTGATACTTTTTAATCTCGTGGTCTCTTGTCTCTCTGGGATGTGTTCTAGATGAGTTTCAAATTTAATTCTTCTAAATATCCAATTCTCTTCCCCACTGTGTCCAGCCTGGAGTTTGTATTATTGTTTTAGCTTCTTACTTCAATCACTATACTCTACATTTCCAAGATATTTAAATTGTTCCTTTAAAATATGTTTTTAACCTTGCCAATTTGTTACATAATTTATTTTTATTTTTATAATGGGAGGTTTGTCTTCATTTATCTCTTCAAATACATTCAACACACTAAATTTATGACCATCTGTTCTAGAAATATAATATCATCTATAATCAATTAATTTTTCACTTGTTGATTTTGTAGGCTGTTATCTTAACATTAAGTCTCTTCATATATTTGTATTTTGGTTTGCGAGCTCAATTTTGAATGTTAAGGATTTTTTCCCTTCTTTTTATTTTCTCTGTTTTCTTCTGTGCTTACCTTTTCTTATTTAGTGCTTTTGCAGGTGCATCCTCCCAATTCTCTGGTCTAGTACATGGCCTTTTAATTATTGTTTCATTTACTGCTTCACTGTGATAGTGGGGATATGGCAGATTTGGTTATATTATAGAATCCCTGGTAGCTTAGCTATGTTCCAAGTTTCCTGGCCTTCTATGCTTGTAGCACCTGGAAGTATAGCCTCAGGTAGTATTCAGCATACTCAAAATTATTTATTTCCTGTTCTTTCGCTCTAACCTTTTGTCTTGGTAAAGAAAAGGTGAAAATATTTTTATTTTTTCTCTTAGTCTTGATTAAAAATCTATCATTCAATATTATTCCTTTATCTTCTGCCATCTGTTGTTACTAAGAAGTCTGCTGTCAAAGTAAGTGTTGCTCTATGTGTAATCTACATTTTCTCTCTAATAGTATTAAAGATTTTCTTTATCTTTGATGCTCTGCAGGTTCACTGAAAAATGTCTATGTGTGGTGCATTATCCGTATCCTGTTTTGTTCTGGGAGGGTACTTTCAGTCTAAAGATTCATATTTATTTGACTGTGAAATTTTCCCTTTTTATCTCCTCTGATATTTACCTTTCATTTCCTCCATTAGATTCTTTTGGACTCTTTTCAAATAAATATCCTTCCTGCCTCTTAACTGTCATTTCACAATGTATATATTAAATTATTTATCTCTTTTTATTGTGTTCATTGTCCAAAACCAATCATGTTGACCCCACTTAACCACAAGACTGCTGAGAATGTGGGGGAGCAGGTGAAATTCTGGGAGAGCACCACTGCCTCCGTCATGGCCTCAGTGCATGTCTGTACTCTGACTGGTCTATTTCTCTTTTCAATATCATCATATCAACCTTCCTTCACTCCTTAGTTACCAGCCCTAATACCTTCTTTGGGCTATGCCCAATCCTGCCCTGGGTGTAAACTCTTGTGTGAACTTCACAGACCAGGGCCCTGAGTTGGTTAATTGATTGCCTTGGCTTCATTTCACTACTCATGCTTTCCCTGGCCTCCTTTCTCTTCAGAGGTGTGGGCAGCCTTTCTCCTCCATTTTGTTTGAAAATATCAGTGCCCTAAGGCCTATCAATGCCTGAGGATGGCTTCAGCATTTATACCACTCAGAAATGGGGCTTTGTCTGCCTCAAAACCCACAATATTTTCCAAAAGGGTATATTAAGCCCTGGAATTTCTGTCTACAGCCTCTAGGCCATATTGTGGCTTCAGTGAAAAGAACACTGGATTTAAATTCAGAAGTTTTCATCCTGGCTTTGAATTTAACCAACCCCATAATAAATGATTATTATAATAACATCTATCATTTATTACTTGCCTGAGATATACTTATTTCTCTTCTAAGCACATTACACATATTCCTCACAAAGGTTCTACATAGCAGTATTGTTTTTCCTCTTTAACATATAAGGCTTAGAGAACTATAAAACACAAACTATGGTGAAAACAAAAATCTTCCTCTCCTCTTCTACAGAAGCAGTTCTCAAAGTGTTGTCTGGGGATCTGGGTTAATACTTTTTCATATTAATACTAAGATTTTATTTTCCTTTTTAACTCTAATTCTCTGAAGAGGGTAGAATACACCAGATTGCATTCAGAAGCAGAATAAGAATCCAGCTATCTCTATTCACCCAGACATCAAAGAGAATTACAAAAGGTAAAACAATGTTATCTTTTTTTTTTAATTTTGTAAAATGTGGCTTTTTTATATAAACAGGTTATTTATGTTAACTTGTAATGGGTTTATTGTTGTAATTTAAACTGAAAAATAGATAAATATATTTTTAAAGTTCTCAATTTTTACTTCTGATACAATAAATATCTATAGATATAACTCACAGAGACAAAGCTGCTTGGGGTCCTCAGTAATTTTTAATGGTTTAAAGGAGTTCTAAGACAAAAAACATTGAAAACCACTCTCCTAGAGTAATCCTACTTTCCAGCAATAAATATATTTGTGATTTCTTAGGTATCTCCCTTTTTTCCATAAGCACATAAAAGCAAAAGCATGTTTACACACATATTCATATGTGTATCTTTTTCCTCACCAATAAAAATATGCTATATAGCTGATTTTAAATGTTATAGTTATTTTACATTTCTTGCTATATATGTTTGGTGTGTTTTATATCAATTCTTCTAGAAACTCAGAATCCTGTATGAGAGGTACACATGTAAGAACCACAGGGAGGAGGAAAAGTGGGGCCAGACGCAGAGAAGTCAGACAAGATACCACATAAAAGGTGGTATCTTGAGCTTTTTTTTTTTTTTAATGACTTAAATCCTTAAAAGAATCTTGTACACACAAATATCTGAATAATTTCATCTCGGTATTCTATGATCTGACTTTTAAAATGTTTACTCACTTGTTCTTCCAGAATTCATTTTGGTGAAAGATATACATTTAGTGTGAGTTAGATTTAAATTACTGGTTTCTTAAATTAATAACCAGCTATCAATTTGCCATTTAATAAATGCTCTTTTTTTTTCTCAGCTATTTTGTGATACTGACTGATTATTTTTAGAGTTCTATTCTGTTCCAGTGATCTCTTACATTTTATGGCAGAATTGGAAACCATGCATTTTAGTCTCTGCCATGTTCTAATACTTCACTGGCCCTTTGTAAGTTCTGTAATTGCGTGACTTGTTCATTTATCATATGAAATATAGAAGCATTTTGTTGCTTTCTAAGATAAAAATTTTGTTGGAGTATCAATCTGAACTATGTGCCATTTCTAAATTAACTGTTGAAAAATTATTGAATTAGTTTGTCATTTGTAATACCTGTGGATATGACATTGACTACATTTGAAAGGGGATTTAAATCAGTATTTCTGGGAAACTTCAGGCTCTGCCTGAACCCCCATGCATGGCCTCCTTCCTCTCCCAGTCCATTCTCTTGCTTTTTTGAACATGCTTTAAGGTAGACCTTTGGCCTTGAACTTTATTCTTTTTCCTTTACTTCTCTTTTTATTATTGTTCACATCTTTTTTGACAGTTTACTTGGTTTCCAGCCTGTGTTTCCTGCTAGGTGCTATGTTTTTCTCCTATCGCTTTGATTCTATTATCTTAGACTACTTGCTAGTCTCTCCTGTTTTCCTCTTCCAACTGTAGATCCTAGAACTCCAACCAGAGGTAGCAGATGTTTATTCTTCCATGTAACAATGTACCTTGCTATACTTGCTCAAAACTTTTATTTATATTTATCAAGGTTTTATTATTTTCATTATGAAGCTATATATTGTTATTTTATCCCAATGTCTTTGTGTGTGTGTTTATATGTGTGCTGTGTGTGTGTGTGTGTGTGTTATCTTGAGGGAAGGTCCCTCCTGTTTAGTCTATTTATTATGAATACATTAAAATATTACTGATTTCTTTTGCCTTGAAACTGACATATCTTCTCCATTAAAAAATTAATGCTATTAGTTTTGACCAATTCTTAGAAATGTTCTAATCATACAGTTACTATATACAGATAATAAAATATTGTTTCATTCTTTCCGATATTTATTGCCCTCATCTAAGGGAATAAGAGAACATAACATCACTGGCCAGACATCAGAATCACAAGAGCAAGCTTTGGTGCCACTGATGATGACAAAGCACCTTCACTGGTGATGCAGGCTACAGAGGTACATGCAATCAGCAGACCTAAGAAACTTAATGCACATGTGTTAGATGCTCATGGAGACTTCTAGAAACAATAGAAGGAGCATTTTCAGTGTGAGAAATATGTAATGGTAGGTGAAGACCAGAGCCCCCAAAACCTACTTTATTCCCAGCTCCTATTTATTACTACTGATGTCCCTTGGCCTTTTGTGACCAGAGGAATATGAGGTAGACAACATCAACTATGAAAGTATACAAGAACTGAACAGTTTCAATGAAAACTAAAAATTTTATAAAAATTCCTGGAAATAGCAAAGAAGGCAAAAAGAGTTAGTAACTCAAGGGATAAAGTTAAATCTCAAATCTCAATCCGACAGAAATGGCATAAAGAACAACTAATAGGTATAGACATTAACTTAGAAAACAATGACAGAGGTTTAGTGTTCCCAGACTTTTGAATTTCATAAATTGTTTTTTTTCCTCCTTTTTATGGAATGCGTTAGTTGTAAATATTTTATAACTAACCAATGAGAATTGGTGTCACCACTAGAATGGACATGAACATACACAGTCAGCTGAAAATAAAACCTGAAGTATATCACAGATATAAATCTAATCTGTGCACAACTGTGGTACCAAAGGAGATGTGGGGAAAAATTAAAATAAAATAAATCACAATTATGAAGCTAAGACACCAACATAAAATAATTTTCTTGAATTGATAAAAAGTGTGTGTCCTGTACTGTGACAAGGATTTAACATTTCTTCTATCATTAACATAAAGGAAGATAGAGAGTTACCAATTCCTTACTTAATTTTTCAGATTACAAATTCAAAGAACTTGAAATACATGTACCTAAGATGAAAGGAGTCCTAACATTCAATGGTGGGAAGAAAAGAAAATCTTTACTTTCATAACTTAAAGATTAGAGGACTGAAGAGACTAGGAAAAAACTTAGAGAACACTTATGGGCTTTGTTTTCTCACCACAGATCAATTATCTTGCTAAGTTGCTGTTCTCTTTGAAGGAAGAAAGAAAACACTTCCCAAATCACAGTAGCAGAAATTCCCTGCCTCTGGTGATACTATAATGATTCACTGAGCTGGTTTTACAGGGAGATGCACACTGAAAGGACAAGTGGCCAACATCTTAACATGGGTGGTCTAACAAGAGACAACTGTGAAGTACAAAATATACTTTGCTAACTGTATGGAAGCAAAATATACTTGCTTACTATATGGAAACTCCATTTCAGAAATGGAACCTTAAAAGGATTTAAGATTACTGAGAAATTATAAGGAAGGTTAGGTACAGGTGGGTATCAGTGCAGTAAAGGAAAAAGGGCTAAACAGTAAAACAAAGTAAAACAAAACTCTAGTTCTCCAGCAGGTCATATAAGGTTCACAGAAACACTGAGGGGATTTCTCATATACCCTCTGCCCCCACACATGCATACCCACCCCACTTCCCATTATCAATATCCCCCAACAGAGTGGTACATTTGTTACAACTGATGAACCTACACTGACACATCATCATCACCAGAAGTCCATACTTTACATTATAGTCCACTCTTGGTGTTTACATTCTACAGGTTTGGACAAAAGGTATGATGACATGTATCCATCATTATAGGATCACAGAGAGTACTTTCGCTGCCCTAAAAATACTCTGTGCTCTGTCTATTTATCCCCCCAACCCCTGCCAACCACTGACCTTTTTACTGCCTGCATAGTTTTGCCTTTTCCAGAACGTTATATAGCTGGAATCACACAGCATGGAGGCTTTTCAGACTGGCTTCTTTTACTTGGTAGTATACATTTAAGGTTCCTCCATGTCTTCTCACAGCTTGATAGCTCATTTCTTTTTAAAACCGAATAATATTCCATGGTCTGGATGTACCACAGTTTATTTATCCTTTCACCTACTGGAGGACATCTTAGTTGCTTCCAACTTTTGACAACTGTGAATAAAGCTGTTATAAACACCTACTGCGCAGGTTTTTGTGTGGACATACCTTTTCAACTTCTTTGGGTAAATACCAAGGAGTGCAATTGTGGATCATTTAGTAAGAGTATGTTTACTTTTGTAAGAAACCACAAAACTGTTTTCCAGAGTGGGTGCATCATTTTGCATTCTCACCAGCAACAAATAAGAGTTCCTGTTGCTCACATCTTCTTTGGTATTCTCAGTATTCCAGATTTCAGCTATTCTAATAGGTGTATAGTGATATCTCATTGTTTTAATGTGCACTCTGATGACATGATGTGGAGCATCTTTTCATATGTTTATTTGCCATCTGTATACCTTTTTGTTGATGAGGCATCTATTAAGGTCTTCGGCACATTTTTAATCGGGCTGTTTGTTTTCTTATTGAATTTTAAGACTTTTTTGTATATTTTGGATAACAGTCCTTTATCACATGTGTGTTTTGCAAATATTTACTCTCAGTTGGTGGCCTGTCTTCGCATTCTCTTGATATTGTCTTATGCAGAGCAGAAGCTTTTAACTTTACTCAAGTCCAGCTTATCAATTATTTCTTTCATGGATTGTGCATTTGTTGTTGTATCTAAAAAGTCATCTCCATACCCAAGATCATCCACGTTTGCTCCTAGGCTATCTTCTAGGAGTTTTATAGCTTTGTGTTTTACTTTTATTGGGTTGGTCAAAAAGATCGTTCGGGTTTTTCCGTAACATCTTATGGAAAAACCCAAACAAAGTTTTTGACCAACCCATAGGTCTATGATTCATTTTCAGTTAATGCAAATATTTTTAAACTATTTATAAACAGACATCAAAATTAAATAAAGGTAGTTAAGTATGAAGCTTAGATGTTTTCTACAGCTGATTAGCTCTCTGTGGAGAAGAATAAAGAAATATTTATGCATTTACTCTTTGATTGAAGAATCTCAGTTCTAGAATTTACCTTCCAGATACATCTCCACAAATATTATACAACATAAGCACAAGGTTATTCATTAAAACATTTTAATATTAGTAAAGTCTATTGAAATGTGAGAGAAAACAAATTCCTGTTAGTAGGAGCATGGTTAAACAAACTACACCCACCTAATGGAATATTATGCAGCTGTAAAAATAATTAGAAAGATTTCTATGAATTGATATGGAGTAATTTCCATTTTACTTTCTAAAATTAAGCAGAAAAAAAGTGCAAAAGAATACATAGAGAGAATGCTTCCTTTTGTATAAGAAACGGGGAATTAAGAATAGAGATGTATGCCTGTTTTTACAAAAGGAAACATAAGAAGAATAAATCAGAAACTAATGACAGTGATTACTTAAATTGAGTGGTTGTTTCATATTATAACATAGTATGTGGGAGTAGAATGGAGGAGATAAGGATAGGAGCTAGTATCTAAGTGTATCTATGTTTTAATATACCTTTTCATATAATTTACCTTGATCTGAATATATTTTCATATAGTTTTGATTTTTGAATAACGTGAATGCTTTATAATTTCAAAAAATAAAATTAAATAACAGTCTAAAAAGGAAACACCTACAACTGAATATAAAATTAAAGAAAAAAATCTAACTGTATATTAAGTTAAGGATACAACACAGGGAAATAGAATTTTTTCAAATGACTTTTGAATACAGCACTGTGGCTTTACAACTCTAGTGGCATATATGCTGAGGTAAAAATGAATTGCAAAGAAATCTTGAGCAATTTATAGTAGCTTATTTTTAGTAGTAATATTAGTATTGTAATTCTGCAGCAGTTTTATATATCTTGTTGAATAAAGAGAATATGTAGGTACCAAGATTTTCATTGTAAGAAAAAAGAAACAAAATATGATATAAACAGATATAATAAGCTGTTTAAAATGTTAATCTTAGTGGTAAATATTAGTATGAACGAATAATTCTTTTCTTTTAATAGATCTTTATTGGAGTATAATTGCTTCACAATACTGTGTTAGTTTCTGTTGTACAACAAAGTGAATCAGCCATATGCATACATATATCCCCATATCCCCTCCCCCTTGAGCCTCCCTCCCACCTTCCCTATTCCACCTCTCTAGTTCTTCGTAAAGCACCGAGCTGATCTCCCCGTGCTATGCAGCTGCTTCCCACTGGCTAACCATTTTACATTCGGTAGTGTATATACGTTGATGCTAAGCTCACTTTGCCCCAACTTCCACTTCCCCTCGTGTCCTCAAGTTCATTCTCTATGCCTACATCTTTATTCCTGCCCTGTCACTAGGTTCATCAGTACCATTTTTTTTTTTTTTTTAGGTTCCATATATATGTGTTACCATACGGTATTTGTTTTTCTCTTTCTAAATTACTTCACTCTGTATGACAGATTGCTGGCTCATCCACCTCACAACATATAACTCAATTTCGTTTCTTTTTATGGCTGAGTAATATTCCATTGGATATATGTGCCACATCTTCTTTATCCATTCATCTGTCGATGGACACTTCAGTTGGTTCCACACCCTGACTATTGTAAATAGTGCTGCAATGAACACTGTGGTACATGTCTCTTTCTGAATTATGGTTTTCTCAGGGTATATGCCCAGTAGTGGGATTCCTGGGTCATATGGTAGTTCTATCTTTAGTTTTTTAAGGAACCTCCGTACTGTTCTTCATATTGGTTGTATCAATTTACATTCCCACCAAGAGTGCAGGAGGGTTCCCTTTTCACCACACCCTTTCCAGCATATATTATTTCTAGATTCTTTGATAATGGCCATTCTGACTGGTGTGAGGTGATACCTCATTGCAGTTTTGCTTTGCATTTCTCTAATAATAGTGACGTTGAGCATCTTTTCATGTGCCTCTTGGCCATTTGTATGTCTTCTTTGGTGAAATGTCTATTTAGATCTTCTGCCCATTTTTTAATTGGGTTGTTTGTTTTTTTGATATTGAGCTCCATGAGCTGTTTGTGTATTTTGGAGATTAATCCTTTGTCCTTTGTTTCATGTGCAAATATTTTCTCCCATTCTGAGGGTTGCCATTTCGTCTTATTTATGGTTTCCTTTTCTGTGCAAAAGCTTTTAAGTTTAATTAGGTCCCATTTGTTTATTTTTGTTTTTATTTTCATTACTCTAGGAGGTGGGTCTAAAGAGATCTTGCTGTGGTTTATGTGAAAGACTATTTTTCCTATGTTTTCCTCAAAGAGTTTTATAGTGTCTGGACTTACATTTAGGTCTCAATCCATTTTGAGTTTATTTTTGTGTATGGTGTTAGGGAGTGTTCTAATTTCATTCTTTTACATGTAGCTGTCCAGTTTTCCCAGCACCACTTACCGAAGAGGCTATCTTTTCTCCATTGTATATTCTTGCCTCCTTTGTCTTAAATTAGGTGACCATATGTGTGTGGGTTTATCTCTGGGATTTCTATCCTATACCATTGATCTATATTTCTGTTTTCATGCCAGTATCATACTGTCTTGATTACTGTAGCTTTGTAGTATAGTTTGAAGTCGGGGAGCAAAATTCCTCTAGCTCCATTTTCCTTTCTCAAGATTGCTTTGGCTGTTCAGGGTCTTTTGTGTTTCCATACAAATTGTAAAATTTTTGTTCTAATTCTCTGAAGAATGCCACTGGTAGTTTGATAGCAATTGCACTGAATCTGTAGATTGCTTTGGGTATTACAGACAGAGAAAGCAAAAGCTTTACAGACAAGCAAAAGCTAAGACAATTCAGCACCACCAAACCAGCTCTAAACAAATGCTAAAGGAAGTTCTCTAAGTGGGAAACACAAGGCAAGAAAAGGACCTACAAAAGGACCTTAATTCATAACAATTAAGAAAATGGTAATAGGAACATACATATCGATAATTACCTTAAACATGAATGGATTAAATGCTCCAACCAAAAGACACAGGTTCGCTGAATGGATACAAAAACAAGATCCATATATATGCTGTCTAAAAGAGACCCATTTCAGACCTAGGGACACATACAGACTGAAAGTGAAGGGATGGAAGAAGATATCCCATGAAAATTGAAATCAAAAGCAAGCTGGAGTAACGATACTTGTATCAGATAAAATAGACTTTAAAATAAAGACTGTTACAAGAGATAAGGAAGGACACTACATAATGATCAAGGGATGAATCCAAGAAGAAGATATAACAATTATAAATGTTTATGCACCCAACATAGTAGCACCTCAATACATAAGGCAAATGCTAACAACCATGAAAGGGGAAATCGACAGTAACACAATAATAGTAGGGGACCTTAACACCCCACTTACACCAATGGACAGATCATCTAAACAGAAAATAAATAAGGAAACACAAGCTTTAAATGACACAATAGACCAGAAAGATTTAATTGATATTTATAGAACAGTCCACTCGAAAGTGGCAGAATATACTTTCTTCTCAAGTGCCTATGGAACATTCTCCAACACAGAGCACATCTTGGGTCACAAATCAGGCCTCGGATCATTTATGAAAATTGAAATTACATCACGCATCTTTTCTGACCACAACACTATGAGATCGGTAATCAATTACAGGAAAAAAACTGTAAAAATCACAAATACATGGAGGCTAAACAGTGTGCTACTAAATAACCAAGAGATCACTGAAGAAATCAAAGAAGAAATTTAAAAATACATAGAAACAAATGACAATGAAAACACAATGACCCCAAACCTATGACACACAGCAAAGGCAGTTCTAAGAGGAAAGTTTATAGCAATTCAATCTCACCACAAGAAATAAGAAAAATCTCAAATAAACAACCTAACCTTACACGTAAAGCAACTAGAGAAGGAAGAACAAAAAAACCCCAAAGTCAGTAGAAGGAAAGAAATCATAAAGATCAGAGCAGAAATAAATGAAATAGAAATGAAGAAAACAATAGCAAAGATCAATAAAACTAAAAGCTGGTTCTTTGAGAAGTTAAACAAAATTGATAAACCCTCAGCCAGACTCATCAAGAAAAAAAGGGAGTGGACACAAATCAATAAAATTAGAAATGAAAAAGGAGAAATCACAACTGACACCGCAGAAATACAAAGAATTATAAGAGACTACTGCAAACAACTATATACCAATAAAATGGACAATCAAGAAGAAATGGACAAATTCTTAGAAAGCTACAACTTTCCAAGACTGAACTAGGAAGAATTAGAAAATATAAACAGACCTATCACAAGTAATGAAATTGAAACTGTAATTAAAAATCTTCCAACAAACAAAAGTCCAGGACCAGATGGTTTCACAGGTGAATTCTACCAAACATTTAGAGAGGAGCTAACACCCATCCTTCTCAAACTCTTCCAAATAACTGCAGAGGAAGGAACACTCCCAAATTCATTCTACAAAGCCACCATCACCCTGATACCAAAATCAGAAAAAGATATCACAAAAAAAGAAAATTATAGACCAATATCACTGATGAACATAGATGTAAAAATCCTCAACAAAATACTACCAAACAGAATCCAACAACACATTAAAAGAATCATACACCATGATCAAGTGGGATTTATCCCATGATTGCACAAGGATTCTTCAATATATGCAAATCAATCAATGTGACACACCATATTAACAAATTAAGGAATTAAAACTATATGATCATCTCAATAGATGCAGAAAAAGCTTTTGACAAAATTCAACACCTATTTATGATAAAACTCTCCAGAAAATGGGCATAGAGGGAAACTACCTCAACATTATAAACGTCATATATGACAAACCCACAGCAAACATCATACTCAATGGTGAAAAACTGAAGGCTTTTTCCACTAAGATCAGGAACAAGACAAGGACGTCCACTCTTGCCAGTCTTATTCAATAGAGTTTTGGAAGTCTTAGCCATGGCAATCAGAGAAGAAAGAGAAATAAAAGGAATACAAATTGGAAAAGAAGAAGTAAAACTGTCACTGTTTGCAGATGACATGATACTATACATAGAAAATCCTAAAGATGCCACCAGAAAACTACTAGAACTAATTAATGAATTGGGTAAGGTTGCAGGATACAAAATTAATGCACAGAAATCTCTGGCATTCCTATACACTATGAAACATCAGAAAGAGAAATTAAGGAAACACTCCCATTGACCACTGCAACAAAAAGAATAATATACCTAGGAATAAACCTACCTAAGGAGAAGAAAGACTTGTACTCAGAAAACTATAAACCACTGATGAAAGAAAGAAAAGATGACATAAATAGATGGAGAAATATACCATGTTCTTGGATTGGAAGAGTCAATATTGTGAAAATGACTGTAATACCTAAAGCAATCTACAGATTCAATGCAATCCCTATCAAACTACCAATGGCATTCTTCACAGAATTAGAACAAAAATTTTTACAATTTGTATGGAAACACAAAAGACCCCAAATAGCCAAAGCAATCTTGAGAAAGAAAAATAGAGCTGGAGGAATCAGGCTCCCTGACTTCAAACTATACTACAAAGCTACAGTAATCAAGACAGTGTGGGGGACTTCCTGGCTGCCACAGTGGTTAAGAATCTGCCTGCCAATGCAGAGGACATGGGTTCGAGCCCTGGTCCGGGAAGACCCCACGTGCCGCAGAGCAACTAAGCCCATGCGCCACAACTACTGAGCCTGTGCTCTAGAGCCCATGAGCCACAACTACTGAGCCCATGCACCTAGAGCCCATGCTCCGCAACAAGAGAAGCCTCTGCAGTGAGAAGCCCGCGCACCGTAATAAAGAGTAGCCCCCGCTCCCCGCAACTTAAGAAAGCCCGAGTGCAGCAAGGAAGACCCAACGCAGTGAAAATAAATAAATTTATTTTTAAAAAAAAAGACAGATGGTACTGGCACAAAAAAAGTAATATAGATCAATGGTACAGGATAGAAAGCCCAGAGATAAACCCACGCACATATAGTCACCTAATTTACAACAAAGGAGGCAAGAACATAGAATGGAGAAAGACACCCTCTTCGATAAGTGGTGCTGGGAAAACTGGACAGCTACATGTAAAAGAATGAAATTACAACACTACCTAACACCATACACAAAAATAAACTCCAAATGGATTAAAGACCTAAATGTAAGACCAGACACTATAAAACTCTTTGAGGAAAACATAGGGAAAACACTCTTTGACATAAACCACAGCAAGGTCTTTTTTGACTTACCTCTTAGAGTTATGAAAATAAAAACAAAAGAAACAAATGGGACCTAATTAAACTTAAAAGCTTTTGCACAGAAAAGGAAACCATAAACAAGATGAAAAGACAACCCTCAGAATGGGAGAAAATATTTGCAAATGAAACAATGGACAAAGGATTAATCTGCAAAATATACAAACCGCTCATGGAGCTCAATATCAAAAAAACAAACAACCCAATTAAAAAATGGGCAGAAGACCTAAATAGACATCTCACCAAAGAAGACATACAGATGGCCAAGAGGCACATGAAAAGATGCTCAACATCACTAATTATTAGAGAAATGCAAATCAAAACTGCAATGAGGTATCACCTCACACCAGTCAGAATGGCCATTATCAAAAAATCTAGAAACAATAAATGTTGGAAAGGGTGTGGTGAAAAGGGAACCCTCCTGCACTCTTGGTGGGAATGTAAATTGATAAAACCAATATGGAGGTTCCTTAAAAAACTAAAAATAGAACTACCATATGACCCAGCAATCCCACTACTGGGCATATATCCTGAGAAGACCATAATTCAAAAAGAGATGTGTACCACAATGTTCATTGCAACACTATTTACAACAGCCAGGACATGGAAGCAACCTAAATGTCCACCAACAGATGAATGAATAAAGAAGATGTGGCACATATATCCAATGGAATATTACTCAGCCATAAAAGGAAACGAAATTGAGTTATTTGTAGTGAGGTGGATGGACCTAGAGCCTGTCATACAGAGTGAAGTAAGTCAGAAAGAGAAAAACCAATACCATATGCTAATGCATATATATGAAATCTAAAAAAAAAAAAAAAAAAATGGTACGGATGAACCTAGTGGCAGGGCAGGAATACAGACATAGAGAATGGACTTGAGGACATGGGAGGGGAGGCGGAACCTGGGGTGAAGTAAGAGTAGCATTGTCGTATATACACTACCAAATATAAAATAGCTAGCTAGTGGGAAGCAGCCACATAGCACAGGGAGATCAGCTCGGTGGTTTGTGTCCACCTAGAGGGGTGGGATAGGGAGGGTGGGAGGGAGATGCAAGATGGAGGGGATATGGGGATATATGTATGCATATGGCTGATTCACTTTGTTGTACAACAGAAACTAACACAACATTGTGAAGCAATTACACTCCAATAAAGGTGTATTAAAAAATGAATTTAATGCACCTAAACTACCAAATGTCATAGCATAGCATAGCCTACCTTAAACGTGCTCAGAACACTTACATTAGTCTATAGGTGGGCAAAATCATCTAACACAAAGCCTATTTTATAATAAAGCATTGTATTGAATAACTCATGTAATTTCTTGAATATTGTACTGAAAGTGAAAAATGTAATGTTTGTATGGATATAGAATGGTTATAAATATTGGCTGGTTACCCTCCTGATCATGTGGCTGACTGGGAGCTCTAATCACTGCCACTGCCCAGCATTACGAGAGAGCATCGTTCCACATATCATTACCCAGGAAAAGGTCAAAATTCAAAATTTGAAGTACAGTTTCTACTGAATGCATATTGCTTTTACACCATCATAAAGCTGAAAAAGCCTAAGTCAAACCATAATAAGTTGGGAACCATCTGTATACAGTTATGAACTGAGTTGGGAATATAAATTGAGAAGCAAACATTATGGTTTGAGATATGTTGAGTTTAAGATGTCTGTGGTAAGTTAATATGAAAAGTGCCAGGTAAACACATATTAATATATATATTTAAACTCAAAAGGCTAGAGACTTGTTTGGAAGTTGACAATTCATTATGTAGTAACTGAAACTATGAGTGTGAATGAAATCTTTCAAGTTTAGTGTTTAGAATGAGAATGAATCCAAAAACAGGATGCTGGTTAATGCCAAAATACAGAGCTGAATGGAAAAAGAGGAGCTAGCAAAGAACTAACAGAGGTAAGAAAAGAAGGAGAAAGTGGTTTGGGAAAGCAAAACAAGGATAGGATCTCAAGATAGAAGGAACGGTCAGCAGAAAGCACGAGTATGAAAAGGACTGAAATGGATTTATTGGTTTTAGCCGTTCAATGGAGGTTTGTGAAATTAGAAACAGTCATTTCAGCAGAGTAGATACTGTGGATAACACATTATTGCGATTTATATCATGAATACAAGATGAAGTAGAAAAGGATAAGTAGACCACTGTTTTAAGAAATTTAGTTATGAAGATCTAGAACAAAATAGGATATCAGCTAAACAAGGAAATGAAAGTTAACGGAAAATCTTGGCTTTAAGATGAAAAATAAGACTATGTGAGAGGTAAAATTTCAATATACTAATAATTAAATAAAATGTCAATATCATAAAGACAATTCATGAAACAAGGAAGAAGTGAGGCTCAGAGCCTAGACAGGATTTAGCCATGAACATGAAAAGGTAATCTCTTTTCCCTGGCTGGGACAGAAACAACAGAGGGAAGGCACAGCCAAGAAAGCAATCAACAAAATTAAAAGACAACCTACTGACTGGGAGGAAATAACCCATGAATATCTGGCCACCTAATATTTGACAAGGGAGTCAAGAATACTCAATGGGGAAATGATAGTCTCTTCAATAAATGGTGCTAGAAAAATTGGATATTCATCTGCAAAAGAACGAAGTTGGACCTTTATCTTATACCACTCATAAAAATTAACTCAAAATGGATTAAAGACTTACATATAAGACCCCAAACCATAAAACTCCTAGAACAAAACATAGGGAAAACTCCTTGACATTGGTGTTGGCAAAGACTTTTTGGATATGACACCAAAAGCATAAGCAATAATAGCAAAAATAAACAATGGGACTACATCAAACTAAGAAGCCTCTACACGGCAAAGTAAACAATTAACAAAATGAAAAGGTAACCAATGGAATGGGAGAAATTACTTGTAAACTATGTATCCGAAAAAGGGTTAATATCCAAAATCTATAAGGAATCCATGCAACTCAATATTTAAAAAATTCAATTTTTAAATGGGCAGAGGACCTGAAAAGGCATTTTTCCAAATGAGACATACAAATGGTCAAAAGGTAAATGAAAAGATGCTCAACATCACTAACCATCAGGGAAATGCAAATCAAAGCCACTATGAGATACCACCTCACACCTGTTAGAATGGCTGTTATCAATAAGACAAGAGAAAAGTGTTGGGGAGGATGTGGAGAAAAGGGAACCTTTGCGCACTGTGGGTAAGAATGTAAATTGGCGCAGCCACTGTGGAAACAATATGAAGGTTCCTTAACATATTAAAAATAGAACTACCATATGATCCAGCAATTCTACTTCTGGCTATATATCCAAAGGAAATAAAACCACTTTCTTGAAGAGATATCTGCACTCCCACATTCACTGCAGCATTATTCACAGTAACCAAGATAGGAAAACAACCTAAATGTTCGCTGGTGGATGAATGGATAAATAAGATGTGATACACACACACACACACATACACACTTGACTATTATTCAGCCTTAACAAAGGAGATCTTACTATTTGTGACAAAGTGCATGAAACTGGAGGACATTATGCTAAGTAAAATAAACCAGATACAGAAAGACAAATCATTTATATTTGGAATTAAAACAAAAATGTTGAACTCATAGAAACAGAGAATAGAATAGTGGTTACCAGATCTGGGGCATTGGGGAAAGGGGGAGATTTTAAAAAAAGAAAGAAAGTAGAATGGTGGTTTTCAAGGGCCGGGGGGAGGGGATCATGGAGAGTTGTTTAATGGGTCTAGAGTTTCCATTTTGCGAGATGAAAAGAGTTCTGGAGATGGATGGTGGTGATGGTTGTATAACAACATGAATGCACTTAATACCACTGAACTGTACACTTAAAAATGGTTAAGATAGTAAGTTTTATGTTATATGTATTTTATCCCGATTTTAAAAATTGGAAAAAATAAAAATAAAAGATGTTTCTGGAAGAAAAAAAAGAAGAGGAAGAAAAGATGAGGGAGAACAGATAATTTCCCATGTTCCTCAGAGAAAAATCCGGTGTGCTTATCATAGTCTCTAAGGTTCCAAAGGACCTATCCTTTCTGCCCCCACCCCTCCCCAGCACGGCAACCTCAGTTCCTAACAATTTTCCTCTCACTCACTGTGTTCTAGCCATCCCAATCTCCTAGATATTCCTGTCCCCTACTGCCTCAGAGACTTGGATCTCAATGTTCTGCTGCCTGGAATGCACACTCATCATTCTCCAAGTTACCACCCCCCTATCCCAACTTGTCACATAGCCTAGATAACAGAAATTACATGGAGAAAGACTGCCTTTAGATATGGAAGAAATGTGATGAAACATCCTATCTACATTAAGGAAGACTCCATTCTTATAAAGGACTGTGCATTTAAATGAGCCAGTCTATCTACCTATCTATGCAAATTATATGCTGAAGTTATGGAAATATGAAGTAGAAAGACTTCTCAGTCAGAGGTAGACTCCTGTGGAGATGCATTCTGTAGAGTATCTTTCTACAAACCTCTATTAACTGAACTGAAAAATTAAGGAAGTCAGCAGGTATTTCTTTGGAATATTTCTTTTAAAATATGTTTCCTTGATAAAAATAAAGTATAGGGTGGAAAACTAAGATAAGAATTAGAAGAGAAGAGGTGGTTGGCAATTGAGAAATACAAGTCACTGCTGAGCCACAGACTTAGAAGACAAAGCAGGATATTCCAGGCAAAGTAGCCTGAAAGACCAAGTGCAGATAACTGGAAGAAAAACTAGCCCAGGTAAAGTTTTTCCAACTGATAACAATGTAAAAGAAAGGGAGTTGGCATCTATGCCTCACCAGCAGGTAACAGGGAACATTTCACGATACTAGAAAAGGTATGAGGCCCCTACAGTTTTGAGTGAAGTTTTCTCCACTGATCTTGTGCAAGATCCTATTCAGCTAGACACAATGTCCTGACACTGAGAGATGCTACTCACAAGTCAGCAGACAATCCAAATGGGTAATTTGACACAAGGAGCCGAAGACTCAGATCTTATTAGCTCAGGCATTGGGATCTACTGGGTTATCTGAGATATCTGTTTCTGAAAGGCAGAGTGTTCCAGTGAAAGATGCAAAATGTAAGGAGACTGATAGATAGAAACCAGGTATACAGCATGGAATGACTAGTAGCGCCCATGAAGGAAGGGATCGGACTGTCCCTCACTTGTAGCAACAAAATAACTCTGGGAATGGGGAAAGATCCAGAAAACAAATTATGAATGTTCCAGGTTTACATTGGAAATGGGAGTTTTATATACAGCAATACAGAGAAAAATGGAAGAGCTCAACTGGCCAGTCATACCACATGCCTATATGAGCCCAGGAATAAGAGATGTACATGAGATAAGCCCTCCTTGGACTTCAGGAGTCAGCACTGGCTTTCACTGGCAAAGAACAAGAAGGCATAATGAACAGGAGAATTTGATTATGTGCCCCTCCACATATCTGTGAGGGGTATTCTAGGTCTACTTAAAGATTCAGACTTAAAGAGGCTTCTCCACCAATTAAAGCATTTTCTGCCCCGTCAGGCGATGGTTCAGTATTATTACTAAGCAGGATAAGCATAGATTTTTCTCCAAGTTATGCAACTCTAAGCTCATGTCATTCAAAGCTCTTAGTTACTGCTTCTTCGTTCCTCCTTCCTATTGCCATAGTCAATTGCTGGCTCTTGGCCTTTGGGGTGAGAAACTCGCTAGGTCATAAATTGGCTAGTTTCAAAGCCCTCTCATTCTGAGGCATTGTGAAGCCTTTCTTGTTTGCCTCTGGCTTTGACTGCTCCTTTCCTGTATCTCTGGTTATGGCGTGAACCATACTCTTGCACACCTCCCTGGACTCTGAAAGCCTGCCCGATCTTGAATCCATCCTATTGCCCTTCTCTTGACATCAGGTTATAGATCCTGGCTCACCTTGACCTCTTGTATCTGTGTGATCTGGCTACCATCTGCGGTGGATCCAATGATGTGCTGCTCAGATCCTATTTCAAGGAAGGACTTGCTGCACCAGCTGCTTGGAGTGCTGTCAGTACACAGGCTCCAACTGTCAGCCCCTTTAGAGATTGCAGAGAGCTGCCTTGCCTAATGTCTCACCCATTCCTGGGCTGTCCCATATCCAGTAACGCATTGAAGTACAAAGTCCTGGCCATCTAGGCCTAACTTGGGACAACTCTAAAGGGTCATTCTAGCTCCTGAGATCCCTTTGTGATTGGGCCTACACTGTAGCTTGACTTTTCCCTCTATACCTTCCTGCTTCCTTTGCTTCTCTTCCCCAGGTGTTGATTCCAAGGACACTCCTTAGTAAGCATCCTGCATTGTATATTCCAAATACATGTTATTTTTAAAATTTCATTTATCCTTACAAAGTATAATAAAATTTTCTAATATTCACAAAATAAGGAGAATTTTATAAGGAGCCCCTATATAACCTTTGTAATGCAACTGTAATATAATTAGATTGTAATAGAATTATATTATTTTGTCAAAGTCCGCATTCTGTCTTGGTATCCCCTACCTCCAATATTACTTTTAAAATCTGCATACATTAAGGTTCATTCTACTGCTCTAAAGTTCTATGGATTTTGATAAATGCACAGTGTTACGTATCCATCAATACAATTTCATACAGAATAGTTTAATCATCCTAAAAAAATCCCCTGTGTCACTTATTTGAATCTCCCCTGGCAATCTTCTTACTGTCTCTATAGTTCTGCCATTTCCAGAATTTCATATAAATGGAATCATACAATATGTAGCCTTTTCAGAAAGCCAAAACAATTTTGGAAAAGAAGAACAAAGTTAGAAGACTCATACTTCCAGATTTCAAAACTTATACAAAGTAACAGTAATCAAGACAGTGTGGTATTGGCATAAGGATGGACATATAGATCAATGGAATGGAACTGAGAGTCTAGAAATAATCTTATGTATCTAAGGTCAACTAAATTTTGACAATGGTGCCAAGACAATCCAATGGGAAAAGAACAAGAACAGTCTTTTCAACAAAGAATGCTGGGACAACTGGATATCATATGCAAAAGAATGATATTGGATCTTACCTTATACCATTAATAAAAATTAACGCAAAATGGCTTAAAGACCTAAATGTAAGAGATAAAATAATAAAACTCTTAGAAGGAAATCATGGAGTAAGGCTTCATGACCTCAGATTTGGCAATGATTTCTTAGATATGACACCAAAAGCACATATAACAAAGGAAAAAATAGATAAACTGATTCATCAAAATTAAAAACTCTTGTGCATCAAAGGATACGATGAAATAAGTGAAAAAGACAACCTTCAGAATGGGAGAAAATATTTGTGAATCATATATCCAATAAGGGTCTAGTATCCAGAATATATAAAAAACTCTTATAACTCAATGACAAAAAGACAAACAGCCCAATTTAAAAATGGATGAAGGACAGAATTTGTCCTTTGGACAGGAAGATTTACAAACAACCAATAAGCACATGATTAGATGCTCAACATCCTTAGTCATTAGGGAAATGTAGATCAAAACCACAATGAGATACCACTTCATAGCCAGTAGGATGACTATAATAATAATACTAAACCCCCCCCCAGAATATAAGAAGTATTGGCAAGGATGTAGATTAGTTGAAGCCCTCATTCAATGCTGGTGGGAATTTAAAAATGTTGTAGTTACTATGGAAAGTTTGGCAGTTCCTCAAAAAGTTAATCACCCTAAGATCCAGCAATTCTACTCCTAGGTACATAACCAAAAGTATTGAAAACAGGTGTTCAAACAAAGACTTATATATGAATGTTCATAGCAGCATTATTTACAATAGCCATAAGGTAGAAACAATCCAAACAAATACCAAATGGAAGAATGGATAAACAAAACGTGCTATACCCATCACAAGGGAATATTATTTGGGCATTAAAAGTAGTGAAGTACTGATCATGTTATAACACAGATGAACCTTGAAAACATTATGCTATGTGAAAAAAGCCAGTCACAAAAGACCACATATTATATGATTCCATTTATAGGAAATGTCCAAAATAGGCAAATCTACAGAGATAGAAAGTAGATTAGAAGTTGCTTAGAACTGGGGGGTTTGGGAGAAATGGGGAATGGCTGCTAATGGATATAGAGTTTCTTTGGGGGGTGATGAAAATGTCCTAAAACTGAAGGTGGTGGCGGTTGCACGTATCTGTGACTCGGCTAAAAATACTGAAGTGTACACTTTAAATGAATGAACTGTATGGTATATGAATTATATCTCAATAAAGCTGTTTACAAAAATATGCAATAAACATGAAATAAAGCATAATTTCCAACTATTTTATTTTGTTCCTTAAAGATACAAGGCATTTTTTCTCTTATAAAATTAATCATATTTTAATATAATGTTATCTTAATGATACTGTATTAATGTCATTAGTAAATTGTAGTGAGAGTAATAGCTTTTTAAAAGCCTTTAACACTTTGTAATACACTGAATCAACAATTTGGTTCTAAGTTCCAACTATTTTGATCTTTAGTTCTTAATGGCATTCATAAATGAAAATTATACTCAATAATAGAGATCTAAATGGCATAACTGTTTCAAAGAGAACAAGTTTCTTTGGCTACACTTACTAAATAATAAAATTAATTTTTCAATCCCCTCCACTATCCAACAGAGGCTTTCATATAAATTTGAGAGGAAATACCCTCAGTTGGTCTTAGAAATGAATGAGAAAGTGCTATGTTTATATATTTTAAACAGCTGAATTTAAAACCTACTGAAACCCTTTAGAATTTTTTTGAATGTTAGAAAATTGTTTCTACCTTTTTAAGATATGCATACAGGAGAGTTTTATGGGTGACACGCAACGTTTTCAGCAATAAAATCACAACAGAAATGTTTCCAAAAAATCATTTTCAAAATGTTCACTCCAGGCTTCCCTGGTGGTGCAGTGGTTGAGGGTCTGCCTGCCGATGCAGGGGACATGGGTTCGTGCCCCGGTTCAGGAAGATCCCACATGCCGCGGAGCGGCTGGGCCCGTGAGCCATGGCCGCTGGGCCTGCGCGTCCGGAGCCTGTGCTCCACAACGGGAGAGGCCACAACAGTGAGAGGCCCGCGTACCGCAAAAAAAAAAAAAAAAAAAAGTGTTCAATCTACGTTTTAAATTTATTTCATTAATAAAACATCACATTTCCCTTGAAGAAGAAATTAAATGAGTCTATTTTTTCAAAACTACGTGCTAGGTAGTATGCTAATGACATGCTTATTGCAGAAAAGGTCAGCAAATGTGGAATGTTTACTTTTTTTAAAGAGAAATATGTGTAGTTCAGCTTTTAAGTTTCACTATTTTAATACTCCTTGTCATAAAATAATATGTGGAGCTTAAAAGATTTTCATAATCATTTCCCACTTCATAAATAAGTATTGTGAAGACTCCCCTATCTAAAAAAAGTTAACCCACTTAACTCATAAACTACAAAACATTACTAAAATCTGAAAGAAACCCTACCACTTTTTCACTGGATACAACCTCATGAACCCTACCACGTTTTTATTGGATACAACCTATGCCACATTTGATTGTCTGGCAGACCAAATGGAAGTCCACTGTCATACACACATTACACTATAATAAGGGAAACATTCTAAAGATGACAGAGTGGGAAAATAGAAAGTACTTGGGTCCTTGATGTCATTGTTGTGCTGCTGAATTAACCAAACCTGGGATTATCTATCACCAGATTCTTATTGTACGAAATGGTAAATCCGTATTTTTAAGCCACTTTGCACTGGGCTTTCTTTTCACTTTCTGCCCAGTACATTCTAATGTGTACACTGGCTCAGGGTCTTTGCCCTTGCTACCCATTCTGACTGGAGTGCTCTTACACCAGGGCTTTATATAACTGATCAGTTCTGTTGTTGTCTTTACTGAAGTATAGTTAGTTAGTTGATTTGTAATATTATATTAGTTTCAGGTGTATGACATAGTAATTCAATATTTTTATAGGTTACACTCCATATGTTATAAAATATTGACTATATTCCTTGTGCGGTACATTACATCCTTGTAACATTTATTCTATATCTAGTAGTTTGTACCTCTTAATCCCCTTCACTATTTTGCCCCTCCTTCTACCCCTCTCCATCTGGTAACCACTAGTTTGTTCTCTGTATCTGTGAGTCTGTTTCTGCTTTGTTGTATTTGTTTTCTTGTTTTATTTTTCAGTTCTCTGCTTAAATGTCAATTCTTTTTCACTCAAGCTACTGCAGACTTACTCCTTCCTAGGTTACTCTCCATCATGTCAGGCTATGTAATTTTCTTCAAAGAATTTAATTTCTGAAATATTCTGATTTGCTTATTTTATAATATTTTTATCTTCAGTCTTCCTCATGGGCAGAGACTTCAACTATTTGCTCATTGCTTAATCGTAGTACAAAAATAATTGCTTGGTACATGATGGCATTCTTCAATTTTATTTCCTGCAACTTCTCCAAATAAAGTCTATGCTTCAACATACTGAGTTGCTAACAATTCACAAAATACAACCTATTTTTCTTGATCCTGTACCTTTGAATTTTCTGTTCCTTCTGCCAACATATGTCTTTTTCTTCTTCCTCAGTTCTAAAATTTAAAGTACCCACTATGTGTCAGGCACTGTGTTATTATGAATATCAAGTTAAGTAAAACAAAGTTTCTACCACAATGAGTTACCACTTCATACCCACCAGCATGGCTATAATTAAAAGACAGACAATAACAAATGTGGCAAGGGTGTGAAGAATTTAGGACCTCATACCCTGCTGGTCAAAATGTAAAATGATGCAGCCATTTAAAAACACAGTTTGGGGCTTCCTTGGTGGCGCAGTGGTTGAGAGTCCGCCTGCCGATGCAGGGGATGTGGGTTCGTGCCCCAGTCCGGGAAGATCCCACATGCCACGGAGCGGCTGGGCCCGTGAGCCATGGCCGATGAGCCTGTGCGGCCGGAGCCTGTGCTCCACAACGGGACAGGCCACAACAGTGAGAGGCCCGTGTACAGCAAACAAAAACAAAAACAAAAACAAAAACAAAAACAAACAAAAAAAACACACAGTTTGGCAGCTCCATAAACAGTTAAGCATAGAGTTTTTCATACGATTTGCAATTCTACTCCTAGGTATATACCCCAAAGAACAGAAAACATGCGTCTACACAAAAACTCATACATAAATACTCACAGGAGCATTATTTATAGTGGCCAAAAAGTGGAAACAACTCAGATGTCCATAGAATTGTGAATAAATGAATAAAATGTAGTGTACATGCAATAGATTATTATTTGGCAATAATAAGAAATGAAATACTGATACATGCTACAGCATAGATAAATCTTGAAAACTTTACACTCTGTGAAAGAAGGAAGTCACAAAGTACCATATATTATATGATTCTATTTTATGAGATGTTCAGAAACAGGCAAATATAGAGAGACAGAAAGTAGATTAGTGGTTGCCTATAACTAGGGAAGAGGTGGGCAGGGGGTGGTTGGCATGATGACTAAGGAGTATGGGATTTCTTTTGGGGATAATGAAATATTCTAAAATCGAATGTGGTGAAAGATTCACACATCTGTGAATACTATAAAAGCCACTGAATTGCATGCTTTAAATGGGTGAATTGTATGAGATGTGAATTATATTTCAAGAAAGCTGTTAAAAATAAATAAACCATCAAAAACCGGAAAACCAAAATCTCTGCCATCTCTAGATGTCTTCCAATATTGAATTCTAGTTTTTCTCCTCAAGGAAGTCTTGGTTCTGTGTCCCAGAATTCTGAAGCTGCTTATGTCACAGTTTGAATCACCTGCTGTTGTAAGTCTTACTACTTTGTCTCTTCCATCACACTGAATGTTTCCTGGGAACAGGGATGGCATCTTTCTGTTCTGAATCCCCAAAGCCTAGAACATAAATAGTAGATTTTTTTTTTTTTTTTTTTTTTTTTTTTTTTTGTGGTACGCGGGCCTCTCACTGTTGTGGCCTCTCCCGTTGTGGAGCACAGGCTCCGGACGCACAGGCTCAGCGGCCATGGCTCACGGGCCTAGCTGCTCCGCGGCATGTGGGATCTTCCCGGAACGGGGCACAAACCCGTGTCCCCTGCATCGGCAGGCGGACTCTCAACCACTGTGCCACCAGGGAAGCCCCATAGTAGATTCTTTAGTAAATGTTGGTTAAAAGAAAGAATGTGAAGAAATAATTGTATTAATAATAACAAGAAAGAGAAGAGTTTTATTTTAGATTAGGAAAAGATTGCAAAACTTTTAAAAAGTGTAGTGTGATGAAGCAAATCCAAGGATGGGGTATGAAAACAAGATATCAAGTTCTCTAGAGTAGAGCAGTACTCTATGGGGGATATGGGAGGGGAGACTTATGGTCTTTCCAATGTAGAGGTTCCTAATGTAAAGAGAAGGTCAAAATTGCTGGACAACAGGGGCCCATGTTGTAGTTTTATTAAACTGCCACTGGACAGAGCTGAAACTTGTCAGTTGAAGTTTTTCTGAGCGTAGGCAGGAAAGTCTATGAAATAGACAACAAAAAGTGAAGTCCCAAAGATCTCAAGAAATACCAAAGAGGATGAAAGAGGACAATACAAATACATAGCATAGATTTAAAGAGAAGATATAGGTATAGCCTTTTTTAAAAAAATATTTATTTATTTTTGGCTGCGTTCGGTCTTTGTTGTTGCGCGCGGGCTTTTCTCTAGTTGCAGCGAGTGGGGGCTACTCTTCGTCGTGGTGCACGGGCTTCTCATTGCGGTGGCTTCTCTTGTTGCGGAGCACAGGCTCTACTGAGGCACATGGGCTTCTGTAGCTGTGGCTCGCGGGCTCTGGTGCGCAGGCTCAGTAGTTGTGGCGCACGGGCTTAGTTGCTCCAGGCATGTGGGATCTTCCTGGGCCAGGGCTCGAACCCGCGTCCCCTGCATTGGCAGGCAGATTCCCAACCACTGCGCCACCAGGGAAGCCCTGGTATAGCCTTTTTAATGTAGGGAATATTTCCTTGGAAGTGAGAGTGTTAACTTAAAAAAGTTTCAGAGATGTTTTAGCAGAATCTCTGTACCACTTCCATACTTCCTTTCAGGATCTGTCAAACAACTGTTGTTCTGTTGTAATCTTTACCATACCCTTTGCAATGTCAAAGGATTTCCACCAATTTCTATTGATATTTATCTTCTGTTGCCTTGCCCATTACATCGAATGCCCTGAACCACCATAAACTTTGCATTTTAACATCCAGCATGAGAATCTTTCTTGGCAATTTTTTGGTACTACAAGTACTCTCTTGGCATATCTTTTCATAGCCAGAAAATGTCAAAATAGTTCTCAAAACAAGTTAATAACAGTATAAAGAAATACCACAGGGCAGCAAATACACAGATTTATGTTTCAGGTCATTTCAACTGCAAAGAGCACAGGCTAGCACACTAGCACTCGCTGGCTGGGACAGCACAACCCTAAGAACAATGAATTACCATACTAACATTTACTGAGGACTTTCTGCATGTCTACTGTGTTGTGGGCATTTTACATGTGTTGATTCTAGTCCTCAAAACAATTCTACAGTGACAAGGTACTATTATTGTCTCTATATTTATGGAGAAGAAAATGGAGAGAGGGGTCAACATCAAGGCAGTCTGACTCCCAAGTCCATACCCTACTCACTTTACTAACCTGCTCCCTGACCCTCTCTACTATACTGGTTGACTAGACATGAGAAAGACATATACTAATATATATATTTGTGACGTGAAAAGCACTGTAAAGAACTGGCACTCTATGGGGAAACATTAACTGAGGTGTAACTGTATTATTAAAAGGATGTACTAAAAGATGGGCTGGCAATGGCAGTAGATATTCAGTAGTATACTTATTATTCCCTGAACACTATTATCTTTGACACCTTTGTGCTTCTACACAAGTTCTGTTCAATGCCTAGATTGCCCCTTCCACCTCTTAGCTGCCTATTGAATAATAATTACTAGTCATCCTTCAAGATACATAATATTATCACTTCCTCCATGGAAACTTCTCCAAATCTCCCAAGCAGAACTAGTCATGCACTTGGCTGTATTCTTAATTGCTTTGTTTATACACCTTTTATACCATGTGTAAATAGTCAGTGCATGGAACAGAAACCACACGAAGTACTTTAAGCAGGAGATTTAATACAGGAAATTAGATGCTCACACACTGTCGTAAGGGTTCTAGGCTAGGGCTGCATGGTGCTCTGAAACTGACTCTCAGAGCGCCACAGAACTGAGTACAAGAGCACACACCATACCAATGATCCAGGGATCAGCAAATCAGAGTTGGAAAGTTGCCAATACTTCAACTGAAACTGCCTCTTGCCTGCCACAAAGTCGGTAAACGGGCCTTTGCATGCTGCAGCAGAATAACCACAGTCCCCCAGGACCTTGCTTGCCAACAGAAAATAACCAAACGGGCAGGAATTTGCCCTTCCAATGCATCAAACTGGTGAACCTAATCTATCCAGAACCCTAGCTGAAAGGGAGTCCAGGAAATAAAAGTTTTTAGCTTTCCAGTCTTTGCAAACAGCAAGGCTCACCAGAAGGAAGAAAACTGAAGCTGAGTAGGTCGATTCACATCACCTACCACAGAACCGTGAAGGCTGCATTTTGATGTATCTGCTTTCATTAAGAACTCGTAAGGGGGAGCAACAATGTCTTATTTGACTTTTCTAATCCCAGATGTTTAGCCAAGAAGTATCAATAGTTATTTGGGGAGTAAAGAAGAATTCCTTACCATCTCCTATTGTTTTGCTACTAAGGTCCATGGAAAACATGGGGCATTAGTGGGCCTGTTACTGAATTGACACACTTTGCTTATACTGAGAAGCAAGTAGGTGAGCCTGAAAAGCTGGAGTATGGACCAGGAGAGCAATGGGAACTTAGATCTTTTATACCAAAGTCAGTTGCTTCTCCAATGAGAAGTGTGTGCTTATTAACCACTTTCTATATTGTAATATGCCCAAACCCCAGGTCTACATATTTGGAGATTTTCCCAGTATTTTCCTAAACTCGGTTTGATCACAAAAGTTTGGGGATATAAAGCAAACTGGACATTAGAAGAATTGCCTCTGGGCTTCAGGAGAAAAATCTTAGTTTTGCCATTAGGTAGAACAGTTTCACACAGGATGATTTTTCACAGAACCCCGATAATGTTGTGGTCTTACTAAAAATCTTCAACAGCTCTCATTGCCACAAAATAAAATAAAACATCCTTACTCCAGCATTCAAGATCCACTACTATAAGGTCCATATACCTTTCCAAAACCACCCCCCACCCATTACTATTACTACTTCCAAGTGTCCACTCATTCTCCAGATGGGCCATTGCTTGCCTCCATGTTGTTTTGCTCTCGCCATTTTTCCTTCTGGAACGCCCTCTCCTCTTAGTTCTATTTTGAATGGAACCTGATTTTCTCTGAGTTTTAGGCATTCCCTATCCTTTACAATTTACTCCCTACGCTTCCTCTTAAATGAAGCTCTCCTGAAACCCAGTTCTTTAATATTCTTCCCTTCTCCCACCTGCTAATTCCACCACCTGTTCCATTTATTATACATGTTTTGAATTTTTGTCTTGTTTTTGCCTTAAGTACATTATATTTCAGTCAGTGTTAGCTGTTTCGTAACAGTAAATGGTCTAATAATTTTTTCCCCATATACTGGTCTGATAACTTACCTCTTTGTTAAATGTGAGATAATGATACAATCATAATTTTTCTTAGGTTTTATTTAATGTATATTAGATAATTAAAGCAATATAACTTTGCTAAACACCTACCAGATGTTCCCCCTACAACTATTAATTCTGGAAACTTCTGTACATGAAATGTTAAGGTCAAATGTCACTTCTAGAAGATTTTCCCTGCCTGGCCTCTGCCCCTAATAGGCTGGCCTTTATTATATCAATCTATAACAGCACTTATTCCACTGTATCAGTCTCTGGTTCATAAAAAAAAAAAAATCCCCAAACCTCAGCTGCTTAAAATAACAATCATTTATTTCTCATGATTCACTGGGTCAGCAATTTGGGTTTTCAGCTGGGACAGCTCATCTCTGCTCTAGATGGTTGTCTGGATTCACTCATGGAGACATCGCCGGGCAGGCTGGGCCTCCCTCTCTCTGCATGGCCCCTCATCCTCAATGAGTCTGCCCTTGACTTGTTCTTATCATTGCAATCTCCTAAGAGAATGAGAGCACATGCTGCAAAAACTCACATGACGTCAGCTCTGCTGCATTCTTCTGGAAAAGCATATCATAAGAACACCCAGATTCAAGGGACAAGAGCATAGACCTCACCTTTTGATGAAAGGAGTTACAAAGAATCCATGGATATTTTTATCTGCTACATCCACTGTATTCCACCTATGTACTGTCTGTTTCCATAATTAGGTTGAGAAATCTTTATATGCCTTGTCTTGATATTTATTTTCATGTACTGAGTGCCTGGAACAGAGTAAACTGCTCCACATGGTGTTGGATAAACATTAGGTTGCATGTTAGGCAGTGGTTGGAATACCAAGATTTGTGGGATACAAGACAGTGTCTGCTCCCAAGGATTTTAACATCTGGTAGAAGAGGAAAAATGGTGAGGCGAGATTAAAAGCGCCTCTTCAAACAACAGAAAAAGTACCATTCCAACAAGGAAATGCAAAACTAATTACCTTAACTGGGATACACAAGTCAGAGAGCAAGCACGCATTACATCTGGTAATTAAGAAGTTAAGACCAGCACTATGTTTTAAGGATAAGATTTGGATTCTTAAGTAATAGTTGGGCATAATTAGTAGATGGAACAATAGGAGAAATGGCCCAGGGATAAAAAAAGTAAAACTGCATATGTTCAAAGAAAGGGATAAAAAAGTAAAACTGCGTATGTTCAAAGAAGTAGTGGCTGCCTGCTTCGCCTGGAACTGGAGCTGATGCCGGCGCACAGTGGAAGGCTGAAGGGGCGCCTTGGAATAAGGCTGCTTGAATTTTATCTTGTTGGCGATTGAATCTTAGAGCAGAAGAGGGTCAGGATAAATATTGTGTTTAGGGAGAGGGCCATGGTAGCATATGTAAAACGGACAAAAGAGGGAGAGACAGGAAGTAGAAAGAAACAAGTCTGATGAGGGCCTAAACCTCATGTTGGCAGCAAAAACAGACAAGAGGAAGCTGGGAGACTGACAGTTATTGAGCCCCTGCTATTCTTTAAGATGTATTATTTCATCTGATCCTTCAATAACTCTGTGATATAGATGTCAACACCACCATCTTAACAGATGAGGACAGTAAAGTTCATATAATTTAGGTAACTAGCTCACGATCATATACCTGTTAATGGAAGAGCTGGTTCTTTTCACTTTGACTTAAAGTTGTATTCTGCTCTTCTTAGGATACAAAAATACTTTATTATCAAGCTTTCATTTTACCACAAGTTTGTGCAAGGTCCCTCACCAAATGCTGAGCAGGTCCCTAACATAAAAAGGCATTGCTCCTGCCCTCCCTATTTCTGCCCATACAGTAAAGAAGAAAACAAACACTTCAAACAAAATGCAAGGGAATAAAGAGGAGTAAGAAAAAGGAAGACTAAGCACAGAACCATTCAGACACTAAGTTCCAACGTAAGCATTAAACATTCATTCAATATATATGTAGCTTTTTATAAGTGTAGGCTCTGAGCAGGGTGCTGGGAAGAAAAGATGAATCAAACACTATTCCAATCTTTCAAAATAGCAGAGGAAATTGTCGTGTAACAAATAAATGAAATAACTATTGCAAGGGAAATGATGGAATTCTGTGCACAGTAAACCAAGAGACAAATAGGAAGGGATTATTTCCTGCTGAAGCATCAAAGAAAAGCTTCATAACGGAGTTAGACATTGATCTGCATATTGATAGGTAAGAAGATGGCCAAGAAGCAAAAATGGGTAAGGAAACTGTGACTAGTGTGTAGGTATACAAAGCAGGGGACGGAGACAGCAATCACACGGTAGAGAGGGACCAGATCCCCAGGGGCAGGGCAGTTTCACTGGAGGCGGTATAAAACAGCAGGTAAGATGGTAAATGCTAGGGTCAAACCGACAGGCTTCAAATCCCAGTCTGCGCTTCCTCCCTGTTTGGCTTTAAATCAGTCCTTCAACAATATTAAGCCTCTATTTCCTCATCTATAAAATGGAAATGATAACAACAAACAAAACCTTCTCTCTCTCTCTCTCTCCTGACTTCTGAACAGAGCATAGGTGTCAAATAGAAATCAACCAAAAGGCTTTAATCTGATAAATCTGGATTGGAGTATTTGGCTTGGATTTAGAGTGAAAATGGGCTTTCTAATACTTGCTCTCAAAACCATATATTGGATCCTACACATGAGGAGAGTTGGAGCTGCTGAAAAAGTACTTAGCAAGAAGGACTGAAGCCTTCTCACACCCTTATGGACCCTGGTAGACCATTAGAGCATGGTCCACAGACCAGCGGCAACGGCATTACCTGAGAGTTTAACAGAAATGCAGAACCTCAGGCCTATGGCAAAGACCTGCTGGATCAGAGTCTGCATTTGCATAAGATTCTCTAACTCACTCCTATGAACATTAAATTTTGAGAAATGCTGTCAGAGAGCACTAAAGAAACTGGAGGGATAGATGAGAGACTCTCTCCATCTGGTCTATTTGATCCATCCTTCCTTCTCCCATGGGAGGAGCCAGTGATAGGTGGCTGAAGATTCTACCTGATGTCTCTGTGAAGGTGTAAGTTCCAGGAATTCAGAATGGGTGAGAGGATGATTTCGTCTATAAAATAGAGGTTGGGGAGGAAGATGACCCCATGTATGTGACTCTAGTGATTGTACGCAACATTCCTGGGGATTGTGAATGCAGGACAAGGGGAAAAATTTGAAAGGAAAGACAATTTGGAATATGTTATAGTTTCATTTTTTATGTTTAAATCTTAGCTCCGTCTAGAATTTCTTCTAAGTCTCTGCCCAAATATCATCTAATGGGACATTGCCTGAGCACTTTATAAAAACCTCTACCCCTGCTACCACCACCTCCAATGCTCAGCACTCCCTGCTCCCCTTTTGTTGCCTTAGTTTATTTGTCTCCTCCCCTCCCCACTACAATGGAAGTTCCACAAGGAGCTATATCTATTGTGTTCATTACTGTTTCCCCAGTGCTTAGAACAAAGTGGCACTGGGGACATACAGTAGGTACTAGATAATTATTTGTTAAATGAATGAATACGAGTTTGAGATCCCATGGGGGATCAGGTGGAGTTGTCAAATAATAACTGTGTTTATAAGTCTGGAGCTCAGGGGAAGATCTGAGTCTCAGGTAAAGAATGGGAGTCACCAGCTATTGATGGGCACCGAAGCTAGGAAGCTGGATGAGACCATTTGGATAGAGTTCTGCATTTAAGGGAAAGACGATTTCCTTGTTTGGTTGAGATTATGTGGGTTCCAGGAGAAGAGGTGGTGTCATCCCCAGTGAAGCCTGGCCACAGAGCGTAAACAGGTTACCACGAATGCCATCAAATGCAGACACCTCTTCCCATTTTCCCTGAACAAAGCTAGCAACTTCTTGGAAAGTTTCATGATGTCACAAGAGGCAAAAGAGCCAGCAGCAGCATTTATCATTTATGGAAAAACACTTTAATAATTCACTGCTTCAATTAACATTTGCCATTAATCAAGCTTTCATGTCTGAAAGCATCACACCCAAGCTCAGCAGGTCGTTTAGAATCAACTCCATATGTCTGTCATGGAACCCAGTGGGATGGACACAAGGAAACAAACGCAAGGCCTACTGAAAGCTGGCGGTGGGGCTACCTTCCAAAGCAGTCTGCTCTTGGGAGCCGGGCACCTTACAGAGTTAGGAAAAGCAAACTCTGCCTCCAAAAGGGGCCCAGATATTCAAAAAAAAAAAAAAAAAAAAACCCAAAATACAGAGTGTTTTTCCTACGTGAGAGGAAGAGATTGCTAATTATTTTAGGTCTCTTTCACATACCCTTTAATTTGAGATTATTTCACTCTATTTCTTCCTTTCCTGCAAGCTGAAAAAACAATCTGTAATGGAGCAGACAGAACCTTGTTTCCATATTTGATCATTTATAACCTGGTCCTTTGCTGATAACTGTTTCTGCCAAAAGGTAGCACTTCCCCACAGAACAGGAAAAAAGCAAGAAAGGATGCTTGTTACCATTTATTGTTGCTATTATTATGATTATTTCTATTGTTATAAGATGTATAAAATCTTATTTAAAAAATTATAACTTCAATAAACTACTGGAATGAAACCATATTAACAGATAACTAGATAGCATCAAGTGACTGGAGATACTGCTCTTTGACTTAAATAGCAGTTACTTAATCTCTCTAAGCCTCAGTTTCTCCATCTATAAAATGGAAATAACATAGTATGTAACTCAGAGAGTTGTTGTAAGTATTAAATGAGGCACTGCAAAAGCACTTTGCACATTACTCACCTCCTGGGAAACACTAAAACATTTTAACTATGTGTGACAGGTGAGATGAATTTCATATCCTCAGGGAATAAAGGTGAGTCTACCCCCTTTATTTTTTTTCAGTTACTCACTTCAGCTGTTTCATTCATTCAACAAATATTTATTGAATGACTACTATGCACTAAGCATTGTTCTGGGAGCTGCAGATCTGTTCAAAATCCCCACTCCCATGGAACTTGCAGTCTAATACTGGAAGAAATACTAAATGAATTAATTCATAGCTAGCCACTCATTCAGTTATTCACTCATCTGTCAACACTCCCTCCCTGCCCCCACAAACTATACCATAAACTGGTAGCTAGCTTAGATTAGAGAGATGATAGAAAGATAGGTAGGTAGATAAAAATAATTAAGAAAATATTAGGTGGTTGTAAATGTTAACTTGAAAATATCAGAATGATGGGAGAGGGGGCTACCTTAAGTTGCGTGTCTAAGAAAGGCCTCTCTGATGCTGTGACGTGGAAGCGGAGGAGCCAGGAGAAGTGCAGTGCAGGCAAAGGGAACAGCTGGTGCCCAGGCCCTGAGGCGGGAATGAACTTTCCTGTTCCTGAAACAGAAAGTCATGTGGCTCCAGTGCAGAGGGCAAGGGGAAGAGTGGGAAGAGAAGGGACTGGAGGGGGTCAGGCCATTAGGGGCTTGTAGGCCAGCGTAAGGAGATTTGGTTTTATAGTGAGCAGGATGTTAAGTCACTGGTGGGTTCTAGGAAGGGAACGACAAGGTTGATTTATATTTTTAAAAGTTAACTCTGTATAAAGAATAAATATAACAGGGAAGAGAACTGAAACAGCCATCAGGAGGTGAGTAAAGTGGGAAAGCAATGCCAGTGATCTATCTAGCATCACAGAAGCAGAATTAAAGAAAAGCAGATGAATTCATTTAGATTTTACTGGTAGAATCATTAGGGCTGATTGATAGATTGGAAATAGGAGAAGGGAAAGCAGAAATCCAAGATTTCTGGCTTGAGCAACTTTAAGAAATCTAGTCTCTCCCCACTGAATCCCCCACCATGCCCAAATGTGGAAGAACACCGGGGGCTCGCTCAGTTTGAAGGGATCCATCCTGCTTCCACAAATATACGAAGAAAAACACGATCATCCCACAGCCTCTACTCATCCACCGCTATCTCATATATTCCACAGCCTCTACTCATCCACTGCTATTCTCATAAATTCCACAGCCTCTACTCATCCACCGCTATCTCATATATTCCACAGCCTCTACTCATCCACCGCTATCTCATATATTCCACAGCCTCTACTCACCCACCGCTATTCACATAAATTCCACAGCCTCTACTCACCCACCGCTATTCACATATTCCACAGCCTCTACTCACCCACCTCTATTCTCATAAATTCCACAGCCTCTACTCACCCACCGCTATCTCATATATTCCACAGCCTCTACTCACCCACCGCTATTCACATATTCCACAGCCTCTACTCACCCACCGCTATTCTCATAAATTCCACAGCCTCTACTCACCCACCGCTATCTCATATATTCCACAGCCTCTACTCACCCACCGCTATCTCACATATCCCACAGCCTCTACTCACCCACCGCTATCTCACATATCCCACAGCCTCTACTCATCCACTGCTATTCTCATATATCTCACTGATTTCATAAAAACACAGGGATGCTTGTCTACAGCTGCAGCAATAATCTCTATAAAGATCCTGCACATCCACAGCAATACTGCATCCTCGGATCCCAAGCTTATAACTTGGGCAGCTCAAAAACACATGCTTAGCCTTTTCTGCTAAAGTTGCCCAGGCTGCTGGGGTGGCTATGCCTGCTGCACTAGCCAGCCTCAACCACAGATTGAAGCAGAGCCCCCAGCCCACTCAAGGCGCATGTGCTGCACTCTTGGCTGTAGCTCAGACTCACCCATGGAGAGCTCCTGTTGGGGGGCCCTTTGTTTCATTTCCAGTCCTGGGCCTCAAGTTTGGACTCTAGCAGTTTTCCTGTCAATGAATCTCCTTATGCAAATCATTTCACGTCTTCCTCTGAGCTCAGCACACCATGAAGACAGGACCATAGCTTCTGCTTAGCTACATAAAGAGAGAGAAATGTTCATTAAACCTAGTTCCAGGGCAAGGTAAGCCTACTGGTTGTACATTTAAATAAATAACCATTCAAATGTTTTGCTCACAAATAGGAAAATTTTCTCAATTGCTATCTTCATCAGTAGAAACAGAAGACTGCCATAAAGCCCCATTTTCTACCTCATAAGTTACCTATTTATACAAGCAAAATTAAACTTATATTTCTCCTCTAAAAAAGTGTGTGTATAAAACACAAGTAGCATTATTCTGAAAAATACAAGTAGTAGATGCGCCAAAGTAAATACAGAGACTGACAATCCTCTAAGAACATAATTTATCTTGGTGGCAGGCGGGGAGGATGCCATTTTGAGGTGAGATGAACTGATGCTCAAATTAACTGGAGCGGGCAGCACCCACCCTGCATAGCAAGGAAAGGGCCTTTGAAAGGAATATGGTTCCTTCTGTAAAGCAGGACAGGCTCCGAGATTGCCAAATGCTCCTTAACACAGTAATAGTGAGGTTTATTGTTCCAAGATGGGCAAGGCCTGGAGTCATGCTGACACAAATTATTTCTCTCTTGGCGTATCTTAAATTGCATCGTCCTTAACAAAAATAATACTGACCTTGATGCGATGTGTTTACGTGTTCGGTTAAATAGGAAACTAAAGTTAAGCCTCACACCACCTCACCCCTCCCAGCCTAGCAAGGAATTGAGCAGAAGGAAACTGCAGTGAGCACACTGGAGAAACTCCGGACACTACTGGAGTCTGCAAAATGCAAAGGAGGAAACTCTTAATCCTAAAGTATGCACGGAGTTCCCTGAGAGAAGAAGGAGGGTGCGGAAATGGTACTGAACGACTTCATGAGAGAGAGTTGCAGAAGGAAAGGGGGAAGCTGAGGCAGAGAGAGAGAGAAAGTAGAGTCAAGGAGAGGGAATGTCCACTGGGGCACATCCGTGCAGAGGATGAAGTATAGCTTTCATGACACAAACTAGACTGAGTTCCGAGCTTGTCCCTCCCACACTGTGCTCCTATACTGAGATGACTTCATCCTTTCCTTCTATTATTATAGTTCTGCCTGTTCTTCTGATGGAGAACAGAGAGGCTCTGGCAGAGTGGCCAGAGAACACTTTTGTTGGCGGTCTGGTTGAGACATCTTTGAAGGGCTTTGGCCCACGTGGATTATTAAATGACAACTGGTTTCTAGCAGTGACTATCTCAACAAAGATTGCCCCCTCCAAACATGGGAGACCCAACTGCCTGTCAGAGATGAGCAGAGCTGGGAAGGACCTGCTGCACACAGATTACAGTATGAGGCCGGGGCTCCACTCATATGTGACCCCATGGAGGAATCACAAGCCTCCTTTACTGCCCTTATTTCTTGCCTTATAGAACATATGTGCTCTAGGAAAATCAGTTTTATAGCTAATTTACATAAACTGGGTGTCAATTTCCTTTTTATTTCTGTTATCAGTGTAGACATTATAAACCCAATAGAAGGAGTTTCAATTGAATATATCAGCACATAAGTATAGAAGGTTTCTGTGTATCAAAACCAAAACCGAAAGGCAAATGATAAACTGGGAAAAATATCTGCAATATCCTAACAGATCAAGTGTTAATCTATGTAGAATAAACATTCAGATGACAAAAATGAGAGCAATTTTTCATCTATCACACTAAACATTTTAAAATGAGAATGTTCAGTGCTGGCAAGGGTATAGTATAATGGTTTCTGGATAGCAATTTGGTCATAGATTTTCAGAACTTGAAATATGTTCATATCCTCTGATCCATGGATTCTACTTCTGGAATAGATTCTTAAGAAAAAAAAAAGTATAAAATGGGAACAAAGATTTAAGCACACAGCTGTCCTCTGAAGCATAATTTATAAAAATAAGCCAAATGTCCAATATTTGGAGAATGATTAAGGAAATTACGGTAATTAAGGAAATTATGGTTCACATAGTGGGACATAACACTACTCTTGAAATGATGCTCATGAAACGTTTTAATGATACAGGAAAATTTTTATGAATGTTCTTTTTTAAATGAAAAATATAAGATATTACTTTATATATAATTTCATGTAGAATTTCATTGCAAAAAGATCCAGAAAGGAACATACTAAAATGTTATCAGTAGTTGCTTTAAATGGCTGGATTATGTTTCTACTTCTTTATAATGTTGTGCTATTTTCACACCTTCTGTAATGAGAATATGCTTTTATAATTAGAAAGAAATAGCAAAAAATAATATAGATTCACATGAAAAGGAACCGAGATTCTCTGGAAAAGTGGCTGAATTCAAGTTTGGGGTATGAAATTTATAAGATGAACCTGCAGCATTTTGTTGGTACCTGAAAACAAGGAAACTTTCAAAGACTGTTGGAATGGATCATGTTAAAAGAACATAGAGTCAACCTAGAGAGGCTTCCATAGGCCAAACACGATACAACTTGTGTTTCAAAAAGAAAACACATACTGTAAGTCATTAAAACACGTTAAACATGTTAAATATGTTAGAAACAATATTTGTGTTCATAATGTTATGAAAATAAAAATCGCTGATCACCTCTGGAAGCTGTTAGGGAACTGAATTATGATCCAGAAAAATGGGAAATCAATAGAAATGAGCATTTATTCTTGTTTTTCTACACAAACTATACCTTAAGGCAGTGTTCCTCAAAGTGTGGTCCCCGGACCAGCAGCACCACCTGAGAACTTGTTTAAAGTGTAAAATCCCAGCCCCATTTTAGACGGAACCAGAATTCTGGGAATGAGCCTGAGCCTGAAAGGGTTAAGAGTAGGCTCTCTGAGCATTAGATCAAACTCTGACTCTTTTGTTTTTGTTCTGTTATTTTCTCAGCAATTACAGGGCTCTGGCATGGCTGTTCCTTACCAAAGGGATATAAAATCCCAGATTCTTGTGCGGGTTCAAGGGAAAGAGGCTAGGTGGGCACTTCAGCCTGCTTTCTACAAGGACATACAGGTCAACCTAGTATAGGTGAGAGTTCTCCAAGTGCTCCAGCATATCTCAACTGGGGATCACGCTGGAGTTTGGGGCCAAAGTCCTGGCTAGTACACTAATGCCCCTCCCTCGGCCATTGTCTCAGTGGATGTAACTTCCCCCAAATCATACCAAGACTATACGATTTCACAGGTCAATTCTTTCATACCAGTAAGTTAATAATTCCAATCCCACTTAAGCTGTTCCAGAGCTTAGAGTAAGGTTATGGAGCTGATATAACACTAATATCAAAATTGAACAAAAACAGCACTTTAAAATGTGGGTATTATCACAGTTGAGTGAGCCAGTCTTCCCAAAGCCTTCAACTACTTGAATCCGACGTAAACAACTTAAGGTCCCTGTCCAACCATGAGCTCCTCTTAGGAACAGCTTTTAGATCTTGGCCTGAAATCCACAAAATTCTAACCTGCATCATTTTTGTTTAAAATGAATTAGAAAAAGTGTGAATTTTCTCAGTCATCTACTTCTTCAGACGATTAGTAACCCTGGGAAAAAGTTTCCATGCAGGAGCATTCAGAAAAAGATCAAATTTTAGAGATACAAGTCTACCAATTAGGACCTAAGATCCCTGAAACACCAAAGGAGTACAAAGTGGTCTAATTGGTTCCTCAAGAAGACAGCAGTTGGCAGACACTGGCACCCTCAACCAATCGCCATTGTGTTGGCTCACAGAGGCATCAATGATCTAAGCAGGGAACTTCCTTCAAACAGCCCCTGCAGTCCATGTGACAGCAAGTCGCCCTCATTGTTCTATCGGGTGCAAGCTGCATTTGTTCCGGGTCTGCTCTTTTAATCCTCTGTGAGCCATCCACGTGTGTAAGGCCTCTGGTCTATTATCAGAGTGTAATCTTTTCACTTTTCAAAATAGCTTCTCTCCGGAGCCAGAAAGCTTAAATAGGGCACCGGAGTGCTCATCAGCTCCTGTTCGTGTGTGGGAATGGCAAGCCATCTGTGTAGCTGCCGAAACAGAGAAGCAAAGCTGGATTCCCTCAGTCTGACCCACGGATGCAGTAATGCCACCTTCAGCTCCTATTACAAAGACACTGGCCTGGGTTCTGATTAACGTACAAGCAGAGAAAACAGTGATAGCACAGATGATATGCACTTCTACTATGAAAAAACAGAACAGGCATCAACACTTAGTTTCTTTTGTAGTCATTAGACTACTCCTAGAATCAAAAGTTTCTGGGCTAAATTCATTACCACACCATGAAAGAAAAGATTGCTTCTGAAACGTGTGTCTTTTTTGACTTGATACAGAAACACAGGTTCATTTTCCTAGGACATCTTCCTCCTTAGTCAGGATTTATGTGTCCATTTTCATTTTATGAGCACCTAAGTGCCTAAGAATTGATTCCTCAGTCAAGAAGAAAAACTAAATAAATAAAATGCTACATTTTCATACATAGGTAATCTTACTTTTCCTTATACTGATACATGTTTTCAGGACACAAAGGAAGCCATTTCAATTAGTTTGTTTTTTTTGTGTGTTTGTTTGTTTTTGCAGTACGTGGGCCTCTCACTGCTGTGGCCTCTCCCGTTGCGGAGCACAGGCTCCGGACGTGCAGGCTCAGCGGCCATGGCTCACAGGCCCAGCCGCTCCAGGCATGTGGGATCCTCCCGGACCGAGACACGAACCCGCATCTCCTGCATCAGCAAGCAGACTCTCAACCACTGTGCCACCAGGGAAGCCCCTTGTTTTTGTTTTTTAACTTAAGGGAAGAATACACCTGTTCTCCGGGGGTTAGAGCAAGCCTAGGAAGGGCATTGGCAGACTGGGGGCTGGGGTTTTGAATCGGGGTAGAAATAGTCAGCTACCAAAGTGCCTAGAAGTGGGTAACATCAGAAGGTGAGAATAAGCCACCTTAGAAAGACTAATGGCCAAACCGAATATCCCATCTCAATACTCCACATACCTTACAGCCAATCCAACAGCAAATCCTTTTGGCTCTACCTTCAAAATGTATTCAGAATTAGCAATACATCACTTCTTCCTGCCTCTACCATTACATTCTGGTCCAAGCCATCATCAACTCTTTCCCAGGTAATTCTGATAGACTCCTAACTGCTCTCTCTTCTAATTTTATCTGCCCAGCCCCAAGCCTATTCTCCATATGAAAGTCCAAGTTATCCTTTTAAAGCGCATCAGATGATGGCATTTCCTTGCTCAAAACCCTTCAAGAGTTATAGCCTCAGATTAAAGGCAAGGTCTTGACCATGGATTAGAAGAGCCCATATCCTGTGCTCCCCTTGCCCTCACTAGTACTATGATCTCACCTCTTACCACTCTCGTTCCACTCACTCTGTTCCAGCCTTTATACTAGCATTTCCCTCTAGTGATGTCCTACATACCAGACACAAGCACCCTCTCACTCTGAATTCCTTCCAGTCTCTGTCCAAGTGTCACCTTATTTGAGGAGACTTCCCTGATCACACTACATAAAACAGTAACTCCCAGGGCTCCCTGTCCCTCTTGGCCTGATGTATTTTATTTTCCTTCATAGCACTACTGTACACCATATCTATGAATCCATAAAGATAAATATTTGTTTATATTTTGTCTCCACCATGACAATCAGTACCAGAAGGCAAATTCCACTAGGGCAGAACCTTGTTTTACTCATTGGTGTATCCCCCGCACCCAGAACAGAGGCTGGCACCTAAGAAACAATCAATATTTGTTTCATAAATGAATGAATGAAAGTCACATTTGGCACTTTATTCAGAGAGAAAGGACAGAATTATAACCAAGAGACAAAGTTAAGGACTGGAAGCCAAGAGAACAGAAGGCTGGGTCCATTCAGAAGGGTCCATTCGGAAGGCTGGGTCCATTCAGAAGGCTGGGTCCATTCAGAAGGGTCCATTCAGAAGGTTCAGAAGGCCGAATCTCACTTTTACTGCTCACTGGATGTATCATATGGAGTAAGTCAACTTGATTTGAAGCCTGATTGTATGAGAACCAGGAAGCTGGTAGTTTGAGGAATCCAGTTCATTCCTCTTGGGGAAATCAGAACATTTCCTGATCCCCAGCACCTGTTCCATTCTCTGGAAATCCTCAAGCTCCCAGAGAGACCTCCTTCATTTCTGCGTTTTGAGTGTCAGACCTGGTACCAGGCATAGTACACATGCTGATAAATGATTGTTGAAATGACTGAACTGTGAGTATGTCAGGAATCCCCTCTGTAAACTTTGGAAGGTGGGATGTTAAGTCCTGACTCTGGAGATGGGCTGGCGCTCTCTGATGCTCCACCTTCACTCTGCACTCTCATTCCTCTCTCCAGAGTCCTTGTAACCCTTCTCAGCCTAATAGTATACCTTGAAATACAAGAGAGAACGAAATCAGGACTGAGACATCTACTTTCTATTTGTCCCCATAAGTATTAGAGCATGATCTTCAAGCAGGGTCTGTTCTTTCTTAAATCAGGATTTGCTCCATTATAGCCTGTGGCTAAAAATAATGCCCCTCCACTTCTTTACCCCAAAGCACTTTTTTGCAATTCTAGCATATTTGGATGTCAATTTTCTGGACACAATTCTTGTATGTCTTATCACTGTTCTTCATTCAATTTTATTCATACTAATGTTAATTAATTCTCAGTCAATAGTGCATGTGAGGCAGTCTTCCGTCATGTGTCCTTCTTTCCTCTTTGAATTGTCCTTTAGCATCTGAGCTGATCAGACAGCTCCCTCTACGGTCTCCTTGACATTTTCACGTACCTCTTCCTTTTTCTTTGGTAGTATATTGTGTTTTTTAAATCAGAATTTTCTAATTCTCTTAAAGCCAACTTCCCACTTAAAGTTTCACATTGCAGAACTATGATTTTTTTTTCTTATTTTTAGAATATCTACCATTTTCGAATCTAATACTACCCTTTCATTTTTTCTCAATTTTTACACCACCAACAAATTCCTCCTTATTGGTTAGACTTAGGTCTCTGTCAGGGTTCTCCAGGGGAACAGAAGCAACAGGATAGAGAGAGAGATAGCGACTGATTATAAGAAATTGGCTCAAGTGACTATGGAGACTGAGAAGTCCTAAGATCTGCAGTCAGCAAGCTGACGATCTAGGAGAGCTGCTGGTGTAGTTGCAGTCCAAAAGCCAGTAGGCTGAGACTCAAGAAGAGCCATGTTTCAGTTTGAATCTGAAGGTAGAGAAAAGACCAATGTCCCAGCTCAAACAGTTAGGCCGGAGGACTTCCCTCTTACTCAGGGGAGGGTCAGCCTTTTTGTTCTATTCAGGCCTTCAACTGACTGGAGAAGTTGAAGGCCCCCCCTACATTAGGGAGGGCAATCTGCTTTACTCAGGCTACTAATTCGAATGTTAATCTCATCCAAACACAGCCTCATAGGTACACCCAGAGTTATGTTTGACCAAGTGTCTGGGCATCCCATGGCCAAATTGACACATAAAATTAGCCATCACAGGCCCTTAGTTGCCAGGGCCCTTTGTTCTTTCTTTACTTCTGGAAAATAAAATTTCAGAGAGGAATCAAGGTCTTTCCAGACTCTGATTTCAACCCGAGGTTTCCTCCAGATATCTAGTTAATTCTTATTCCCTTTCATGATGACATCCTGTCTCTGCCAGGTTTATGCTTTGCATGATGTGTACATCATTCATTTATTCCACAAGAAAAAAATCTGTATTGATCACCTTTTTTGCAGCAGGCATTGTGCCAGGAATCATTTGCTCCTTTCATCGCACCCAGTGGTCTATGGGCATCAGTGATTATTTCATTTCAGTTCTGCTCTCCTGATGGCTTCACCCACATGCTCTGAAGAGAAGGTCCACTCTCAGTCTCTGTCTTTTCTTGCAAGCACATAACTTCATATATAAGCAGTATTTTTCTCACTTCCTGGTCAGATTAATTATTTATTTATTTGCACACTGCTGTGGCTTATAATTCATAGGCAAAGCTAGTGGTTTACTCACAGCAAGATAAATGCATGGAGCAAATGGAGCAACCTGGAAATAGATTCACCCACCTGAACAGGCTAGAGAGACACAGTGACACCCTCTTCGCTGACAGTGGTTGTCAAGAGATGTCCACAATTCATGGTGTCTTGGAAATACTGAGTTTTGGGCAAAAGGACATGACTGAAAGAACTGCCGAACCAACACAGGTGGAATGCAGTATGGAGAATCTGCAGTGGGCAGAACTCTGAAGGACTGGGAGAGAGGCTGCCAGCACCCAGGGTATTTGTGTTTAGTTGGCTGGATTGAAGCTCAGGAACAAGACCGTAAGAACTGGCAAGAACAAGGCCTGACCTTGGTGGTTCACAGCACAGATTTTGAGGCCAGAGCGCCTGGTTTTAGATCCACTTCAGAGCTGAAAAATCTTGAGAAAGTTAATCTCTCTTTACCCTGGCTTTTTGATCTGTAAAGTGGAAAAACTAACAGTACTCACTTCACAGGACTGTTGTGAAGTTTAAACGAATATATGTAAATGAGAATACCTAAAGCTTAGCACAAATTAAGGATTTCAATTTATTCTTGCAATTTTACAGGTTGTCTAAATAGGAACTAATGCAGAATACTAATTATAGAAAGTAAATGGGGGTGAGAATTGGGAGTGTTTTCAGTTTTGAAAATTTAATAAAGAATGTTTCTGTCAGAATAGGGCATTGACGGCTTCCCTGGTGGCGCAGTGGTTGAGAGTCTGCCTGCTGATGCAGAGAACACGGGTTTGTGCCCCGGTCCGGGAAGATCCCACGTGCCGCGGAGCAGCTGGGCCCGTGAGCCATGGCCGCTGAGCCTGCACGTCCGGAGCCTGTGCTCCGCAACGGGAGAGGCCACAGCAGTGAGAGGCCTGTGTACCGGGGGAAAAAAAAAAAAAAAAAGAATAGGGCATTGAACAACTGCAATATGGACATAAATGTGGGAGTGAAAAGTCACGCTGGTACACTTGGCCAGGCCAGAACTGGCTCAGCTGAGAATATGGCCTTATAGATGTGCCTGACCTTATGAGCAGATGTCTCAGAATCTCAGATGAGGAGGAAATCTCCAGCTTTGGGGATTCATGCAGGGCAGTCTTGAAATTGTGTTTGCCTTCTTTTTCCATACTATGATTTAGTCATTTTCATTATGAAATATATCATATACAAAAGCATATATGACATACATATAGACTAATAATAAAACATACACCTGTTTATCCACCAACCAACATAAGTTACAAAACATTACCAGAATCTTTGAAGCTCCCCATGTACTCTTCCCTAATCATAACCCTTTCCATTCCCCCATAAGTTATCACTATCTTGGATTTTCTTACAGATTTTTACTGTTTGTACCATATGTCCCTAAACAACACACAAAACAGTTTTTCAGGGCTTTGAATTTTATATGTATGGAATCAAACTGCTTGTATGCTTCTGTAATTTGCATGTTTTTCTCAGCATTGTCTTTGGTTGATGCATGTACCTGTGATCTTTCATTTTTATTGCGACTTGTTAATTAATAAAAGTTTCAAGTCACTGGGAAAACATAACATTTTAAACTGCAGGTACTGAATAACATAGCTTTAAAATATATACAGCAAAATTTATTGAAACTACAAGGGAAAAATCAACAAGTCCACTAATCACAAGGGGAGATTTTAATCTAACTCTAAGACAAAAGGTCAAGCAGAGAAAAAAAATCAGCAATAACAGAAGAGGCAGAAACAAAGAAGCAGCTCTATAGGAAACAAGGAAGAATTAGTGAGCAGTCAAGTGAAGTATTACCAAGAGACCTAGCATAGTTTAGAGTGAGATGATTAAAAATGAGCATTCACCAGAACATCTTTTTTAACCGTGCCTCTCGCTAGGCTAGGAATAGAACCTTAAGGAGAATTGTAAAATTTTCAAAACCTCTCTCGTAACACCTATGAGTTCTCTTAATTTTTCTTACTAAGGAGAAATATTGTGTTGAATAATTGGATCCAGACCATTAATTGGGCCACATTTAATAAAGGTTCACTGTAGATTTAAGGATTGTCCATATACTGGTTCTCTCTCCTCTCTTTTCCACTTCAACGAAATAGCAAGTGGCCTCAGGGCCACTTTATCCTGGTATGTGGACAATTCTGAGGTTGAGGCTTTGGGCTTCTAAGAAGGAGCTTTGATTAGCCCTTCTTCTTAAACTGTGTCCTCCAGCACAACTTACAAGAATTCTCAGCATTAGGGCCCATGGCCCAAGCCTGGGAAACAAGTCATATTTTGCCTCCTACTTTTTTTTTTTTGGCTGTGTTGGGTCTTCGTTGCTATGCGCGGGCTTTTTCTAGTTGTGGCAAGTGGGGGCTACTCTTCCTTGCGATGCGTGGGCTTCTCATTGCAGTGGCTTCTCTTGTTGCAGAGCACAGGCTCTAGGCGCATGGGCTGCAATAGTTGCAGCATGCAGGCTCAGTAGTTGCGGCACGCGGACCCTACCTAGAGTGTGTGGGCGTCAGTAGTTGCGGCACGTGGGCTCAGTAGTTATGGCTCACGGGCTCTAGAGCGCAGGCAGAGTAGTTGTGGCGCACGGGCTTAGTTGCTCCGCAGCATGTGGGATCTTCCCGGACCAGGGCTCGAACCCATGTCCCCTGCATTGGCAGGCAGATTCTTAACCACTGCGCCACCAGAGAAGTCTGCTTCCTACTTTTCATTATTCCTTGTGGGTAGATTTTTCATAGGGATGTGTGGCTATCGTCTGGTGTACAATTCAGTTATTCCTCAGTCTCCTGAAAATATCAACACCTATAGCCCACCAAATGAAACCATTACTTTTCCTGACAAGGACACATTCCTTATTCTGAGCTTTCTCCTTCAGAATCTGTTTTGCTTCCGTGGGACGCATCCTGATCGTGCAATTTCACGTGTTCAGAGTTTCTTCTGCATCTTTGCCTCCTCTAGACACCTTTCTCCACACTCCTAACACTTGATCAGGTTTTAATTCTTCTTCAGGTCATTAGAATCCTGTACTTTCAGATTTTCTATCTGTAGTATTTCCTCCCTTCTCTCTGGGAACTTCTCCTCCTCCCAATAAGTAAAAGAGTAGAGGAACTCTTCTTAAACCCCTTTACTTCCCATGAAACAGAATGACCATCCTGCTTTGTGTATATTTATGTGTGTGTGTGTGTGTATATATATATATATATATATATATATATATATATACACATATATACACACACATATATATATACACACATATATACATATATATATATATATATATATATATACACACACATATATATATAAAACTGACCTCTATATGAGGGACAACTCACCTGCTACTGTATGTGTGTAACCCAGTTGTCAGGTAGTGTGTTTGCCATTTGAATGAGATGGTTAAACTTCTCAGCCTGCAATATAAAGCCTCAGAGAGGGAACTGAGTCAAAGTCTCACCTGAAACTTATTCCTTGCGTCAGTCACATGAAGAATAAGCCCATTTTTTCAGACTAAAAACCAGAATTGAAAAAGTAGACAACAGATATGCAAAAGATGCAGACATAACAGATAACTTTTCTGTAACTTTTCTGTTTAAAGCATTTCAGCAGCTTCCCAATGCTCTTATAATAAGGATAAATTCTGTAACATAATTCATCCTATACCTATCTTTCTAGTTACCTCTGAACTGAACATGTACCTCCATTACTCACTTTACTCAAGCTGCAATATTATTTTGTACACTACAGTCTGCATTCTTGCTACAGGTTTCTGAATGTATCATTCCCTCCTGACATCAATATTTTCCCTTCCCCCTTTGCCTTGTTAACCCTACCTCTTCCTTCAGATCTCAACCCAATCATCATTTCCTCAGAGAAGACTTTCTTGATCTCCCTTATGTCCTTGATAACATAAAACATATCTTATTTTATGTTCTTATAGTAACATGATTTTCTCTTCTGTAACATTTGTTACACTTGTGGTATTTCTTCTACTTGTGTGATTGTTTGACCAAAGTCTATCTTCCACACTAGACACATGCTCCCTAAGGTCAGGAACTCTGTCTGTTAGGAGCAAACAAGTTGTCACTGAACAATTAAACAGGAGAGAATTTGAATTTCGTCCCTAAACATGAGAAAATTTTAATTCTCTCCCTAAATGGAAATGAACTTGGGCTAAATTATTAGCTAGATGGTAAAAAATCAGTTTGTTGTATTATAACTAAGCATGATGACCATCCAACCAGAGGAACCAATTCTTCAACATATACTAAAGGAAACCTCCCAGCTCCCTTAAAGGCAACCATAAGTCTTCAAAGACAGCAGCTGAAGGAGAATGTCCGTATGGAGAAGGGGAGCTTATACCTCATAACCCAACTTCTGCCCCCTTCAAACACTCTTTTCCCCAAGATCCTAAAATCAGAGATACAGGCATGGAACCAAACTTACTCTCTCCCACCTTCTAAGATCTCTAACTTCTCTCTCTCGTTTCCTTTCTTTTTTTTTGATCGTGCCACACAGCATGCTGGATCTTAGTTCCCCGACCAAGGGTTGAACCCATGCCCCCAGCAGTAGAAGTGCGGAGTCCTAACCACTGGACCACCAGGGAATTCCCTAACTTCTCTTTCTTTGTATTTCCTAAAGTTGATGTCATAGAGGAGACATATGCTTGTCAGCTTTTACTCCCTTAAGAGGAAGAGGCTTTTTCAGGGAAAAGAAAAGGACCAACTCTAGCTTAGTCTCTGTTGTAAAATAATGTTTCTAATTTTAGTAGGTGGCTCATAGGGACAATAAGATTGCTTTTAAGAACTTGGGAAGAATGTTGCACACTGAGTTTTAAACTATTTTTTTAATGATGGCTTGAATTAGAGATGTAAAGTCACAAAACAGAGACAGAATAAGTTCTGGCCAAGACTCAAACAAAACTATGCTATTTAATATACTAACATATATAGGGTAAAAACATGAGAATTTTTAAGAGATTTAGCTGGCAAAGTAAGTTTAGAAAAGGGAAAAGTCAGACATTGGTAGTGTTTTATTCGCGGTCAGGAGAGAGGGTGTCCTGGCTCAGTACGACGACCAACCGGTGCTATGACAGGTATGACCCTGTGCACTTGGCAATTTCAGGGCTCTTTGACACCAGGCACTAAAATCCCCAATTAGCTTCCCTTTTTCTAAACTGCAGGCTCACTAAGCAGCCTTCTAGTTATAATGAACTGTTCCATTTTCATTTGCCTCCAGAGAAGGCATTTACTTTAAGTCTACCTAATGGCTAAACTTTTTTTTTAAAATTGTGGTACAGTTGATATACAATATTATGTAAGTTTCAGGTGTACAACAGAGTGGTTCACAATTTTTAAAGGTTATATTCCATGTATATTTATTATAAAAATACAGGCTATATTCCCTGTGTTGTACAATATATCCTTGTAGCTTATTTATTTTATATATAGTAGTTTGTACCTTTTAATCCCTTACCCTATCTTGCCCCCTTCCCTTCTTCCCCCTCCCCACTGATAATCACTATAAACTTCTTATATTAAATTAATTAATTGGCATTTATTGGCCTCTAGGAGCTTTTTTAAAGGGAGTCCACTTTGAGAAACGGCTCTAGCTCTCACCATACTGACAATCATGTTTTCAGGCTGATGGTTTGAGCGCCATATTCTGGCTTGTCATGAATTTTCCTAGGAAATGCCCACCCAAAGGGATCTATCTGAATAGTCATCCAACTTTCCAATGGGATACCAAGCTCTTCTCTAAGTTATTTTGCACTAAAACTGCAACAATTCACACGGAAAGCCTGAATTTCTACCTCCACCTGGCACTGAAGAGTTGCCTCTCTCCCTCTCTGCCGGAGAAGACAGAGGAAAAAATCAGTGAAGAAAGAACAATAAAAATTACCTAATTGGAATAAAAGAGAAAAAATACACTAAAAAACAAAACAAACAAAAAACTTCCGGTGTCCCAGGAAGAGAGGAGAAAGAGGGAGGGACTGAAAAAGTACTCAAAGAAGCAATAGATGATATCTTCCCAAATTTAGCAAGAGACATTTATCTATAGAATTAAGAAGCCGAGTGAATCCCAAACAGGATAAATCCCCCAACCCACCCAAACTTAAATAAACTTCTGACGACTAAAAACAAGGGAAAACCTTGAAAGCAGCCAAAGGAAAATGACACCTTACTTATAAGAGAGGAAAATCAATTTGGATAACAGTAGATTTCTCATCAGAAACTGCTGAGGCCAAAAGGAAGTAGTAGCACAACATTTGTCAAGTGCTAGAAGAACGGTCAATCCAGAATCCTATAGCCAATGAAAACACCCTTCAGGAATAAAGGGAAAAATCAAAACATTCTCAGATGAAGGAAAATGAAAATTTTGTTGCCAACAAACCTACCTTAAAACAATGGCTAAAAGAAGTCTCTAAACAGAAAGGAAATAACAGGGGCACGTTAAGAAGGAAGAAAGAGAGTAGTAAGCAAAAATATGGAAAAATATAATAAATATACCCTTGATGATTTACATAGTAGAAAAGAGTTAAGTCTCAAATCAATAATCTAAGATGTCACCTCAAGAACTCAGAAAAAGAAAAGCAATATAAACCCAAATCAAAAAGGAGGAAAAACGTAACAAAACTGTGTGGTATTGGAAGAGCGATGGACAAACAGAACAATGGAACACAACAGAGAACCCAGAAATTGACCCAAACAGATATGCCTGATGGATTGTTGACAAAGGTTCAAAGGTTGTCATACAAGAAATTCAGTGGAGGAAAGACAGTCTTTTTAACAAATGGTGCTGGAGCAACTGGACATCCATAGGCAAAAACCTTGACCTAAGTTTCACACCTTAGACAAAATTAACTCAAAATGGTCATGGACTTAAATGTAAAGTGTAAAACTATAATGTTTTATTTAAAAACTAATATTTTATAAGAAAATGTTAAGGAACCATTGGCTAGGCAACCATTTCCTAGACTTGTCACCATGATCCATAAAAGGAAAAGTAGGTTGTACTTCATCAAAATTAAAACTTTTTCTCTTAGAAAAACTGTTAGGAGAATCAGCAAGCTACAGAGCAAAAAAAAAAAAAATTTTTTTTGCAAAGCATATATCTGACAAAGGACTAGTATCTAGAACACATAAAGAATTCTCAAAACTCATCAGTAATGAAACCAAGAATCCAATTAGAAATTTGGAAAAGGACATGAAGAGACTTCACCAAAGAGGATAAAGCAGACAGCAAATAAGCACATGAAAAGATATTCAACATCATTAGCCATTTGGGAAATGCAAATTAAAACAACAAATGAGATGTCATTACACACCTATCAGAATGGCTAAAATGAAAAATAGACACCCAAACTGAATCACACTCATATGTTGCTGGTGTGACTATAAATGGTACAGTCCGTATGGAAAACAATTTGGTAGTGTTTCAAAAAACTAACATGCAACTACGATATTATCCAACAATTGCACTCTTGGGCATTTATCCCAGAGAAATAAAGACTTAGGTTCACACCAAAATCTGTAAACAATGTTTATAGCTGCTTTATTCACAGCAGTCAAACAATCCCAAAGTCCTTCAGTGGGTGAGTGGTTAAACAAACTGCGGTACATCTGTACCTTGGAATACTACTCAGCAATAAAAGGAAACAAACAAGTGACACACAAAAACCTGGATGAATCTCCAGAGAATTATGTTGAATAAAAAAAGCTAATTCCAAAAGGCTACCTACTGTATGATTCCATTTATACAATATTCTTAAACTTATAAAATTATGGAACTGGAGAACCAAGTAGTGATTGCCAGAGGTTAAGGAAAGAGTACTCTGAACTGAGTAGACTGGGTAAAGGTACTTGAAAGTGGTATCCTTCTGTGTTATTTCTTACAATTACATTGGAATCTACAATTATCTCAAATTAATCTTCAAAGATGAGTAGAAACATTTTCTTTCAAATGTTCTCTTTGTCATTGCTTTATGCTTCCTGTCAGAATAGGAAAAATAAATACGGATTGAACGTAGTATGTGACAGATATTTTAATATTACCTCATCTGATGCTCACATAACACTGTGAGGCAAGTAATATTATCCCTATTTTATATTTATAGTACATAAGGCTTAGAGAGTTTAAATAACTTATCCAAGATCACATGGTTGGTTATCAAGTGTCAAAATCAAGACTCACCTGCAGACCTGCCTGGCGCTAAAACTGGTGCTCTTAATGCCGTAATACCCTTCAAAGACAATCTATGTTGAGCATCACTTGGCAGTACTTTATTTTGGACTGAGAGCTAGGAGCATGAGATTTTAATTGTGCTTTCCCCTCATCCAGTTGTTTTTCCTTGTAGCTCCTTCCCTACACTGCTCCTCTATGCTCTAGTGCCGATATATTTCTTGCATTCCAGAAGCATCACAGGCAAGCTGAGCTTTTTCTGCTTCACTGACTGACCTGATAAAATCCAATATTTCTTAAAATAAGCTTCTAAATAGCTCATGGAATCATTGTCAGGCACTGCCTGCAGCACCCAGAGTTTGTTCAGTCCTTCTGAATCTCTCAGTGAAAGTAACTGCCTCACCCTTCCCTGCATTCTACCTATTCTCTGATGATTCTGGGCAGTGTGGCAGTGGTTTTTAAGTTATATTAAGAAAATCCATTCATTATCATAATTAACCAAAAACCTTACTTGGGGTGATTCCTCAGCCTGTGATACAAACATCTTGCGTCTGCATGGCTTGGAGATAATAAATTAATTCAATATTGCATGGATACCACAGAGCAATTTTTTAGAATTGTCAGCCACACAGGGCTCTATAAAGATTCCAGTAAACAAAAGGCCACACAGACCAGCTATTCTTCAGCAATAATATCTCCCAGTAAGTCCTGTGGAAGAAACTGAATATATATTAATTTGATTTTTGCCATGTGTTGGGCACTGTGCTAAGTGTTTTAAATGTGTTAAATGATTTAATCCTCCCCAAACCTTCATGACGTGGGCATTCTTACATTTTCATTCTACAGATAAGAAAACAGACACGGAGAGATTCAATGGCTTGCCTCAAACCACACAAGAGATGGAATTTTGAACATAGGCAGTCTGATCATGAGCCCAGAAGCTTAACCATAATGTTTTACTACTTCTTCTTTTAATGAATTTACTTATATTGATACATTCTACTAATTTTCTTCCATGTGCCTTCAGGGATCACTAGAAGGAAGTTGAAGTCAGGAGAGAAAACGGAAGTGAAGAAAGTGTCAGAGAAATGATTTTTTAAAAACCTTTTTTATTTTTCAATAATTCCTAAGTTACGCAAAGCCTGCAAGAATAGTAAGAACTTTAGTATGTCTTCAGCCAGGTTGCCCAATGGTTAACTCTGACACATTGTCTTCATCATTCTCTCTCCCTCCCTCGCACCTCCCTCTCTCTGTCTACATATATATATGTACATGTATGTGTACACTTTTTTCTCTCCAAATTAGTTGAGAATAGGTTTCAGGCATGATGACCCAGTACTGCTATTCCCTAAAGAAAAGGAAACTCTCCTACATAACCACAAAATTGAGAAGATTAAGATTGAGACCATGTAATCCACAAATGTCATTTAAATTTCATGAATTGTTCCAACAATGTATTTTATAGCAAAGGAAAGTTCAAGATTCATCTGGGGATCAAGGATTACATTTCACTGTCATCTCTTTTCATTCTTTTTCAGTCTGGAACAGTTCCTCAGTCTTTCCTGGTTCATGATCTTGACATTTTTGAAGAGTACAAGATAGCTATTTTTTTAAGAATTCCTATCAATTTTATTTTTTTACTTTAATTTTTTTTTTTCCTTTTTTTTTTTTTTGCAGTACGCAGGCCTCTCACTGTTGTGGCCTCTCCCGTTGCGGAGCAGAGGCTCCGGACGCACAGGCTCAGCAACCGTGGCTCATGGGCCCAGCCGCTCCACGGCATGTAGGATCTTCCCGGACCGGGGCACGAACCCGTGTCCCCTGCAACAGCAGGCGGACTCTCAACCACTGCGCCACCAGGGAAGCCCAATTTTATTTTACTTATGTTTCCTCAATATTAGACTCAGGTTATGCACTTTTGACAGGAATGTCACAGAAGTAATGCTGTGTTCTTCTCAGGGTATCTTATCAAGAACACAATGTTGATTTGTACCATTCCTTGTGATGTTAACTTTCATCACCGGGTTAAGGGGATGCCTATCAAACTTCTTCACTATAAAGTTATGACTTTCTCTTTGTAATTAATAAGTATCTTACAGGGAGATCCTCTGAGATTACATAACTATCCTATTCATCATGAAACTTTCACCCACTAGTTTTATACTCTATTGATGTTTTTTGACTAAATAATTACTATGATGTTTGCTTATGATGACTTTCTAATACTATCATTTCTTCTACATTTATTCATTGGTATTACACTATAAGAAAGAGCTTTTCCTTTTCCTATATTCATTCATTCATTTACAGACTCATTGATCCTTATTTTAATCAATTGGTTATGTTAGTCATTTATTTTGATGCTCAAACTGTCCCAACTGTCCTTCAAGCTGGCTGCTGTGTCCTTTTGACAAGTCCTCATAATTTTTTATTATTTCCTTGGCTTTATGACAAATCAAGATACTCTGGACTCATCTTGTACCTTCCCGTCTTAGTCCTGGAAATAAACATTTCCCTAAAAAGGCCTGGAATTAAAAATTTCTTTAAGAAGTTTTCTCTTATTTGATAAAGATATTAGAAACCAAGATCTGGGTCCTAGATGTGCTCTTTGCTACTAGGGTTACATTAGCAGACAGAGCTAGAAAATGTACACATACATATACAACACACACACATCTATACACACACACACACACACACACACACACACACACACAGAGCTATATCCATGTTTCTCTAGATAGATAGATCCACAGAGAGTTCATGTAATACCTCCATTTCCAATTGAACAACACTCTGTTCATTCTAACTTTCACCCTTTCAGTGAATATCCTTTCTCTGACAATGAGAAATGTGGCTCCCATTTCTCTTAATATATATTCTGGTCATTATATACTGGTCATTTTCCCCACTTACAAACAATGCCTCTTCCACCCCAGCCCCACAGGACTCATTAGCCCAGGCTACCTCCTCAGCCCTGAACACCTCCTCAGCCCAGGACACGCAGTCCTCACAGGAGTATATATTTTTACAGTGAAGCACTGAAAGTAAGTATAATTATGTAAATAGATCAGGGCCTTAGAACTGCATGTTGGTGGAATCTGTGAGCTATGATCCAAGACAATACAAGGTTCAGTGTACATACAAAATATAGAGGAGGTGATCAAGAAAGATTTTATGTGTAATATGACCACTGATCAGCCCCTCAAAATTGTATCTGGCAGAGAAGGGGAGGGGGCAGGTAGAGTGCACAGCATGTGTGCAAAGGTATGGAGGTATGAAACAGATTTTTCTATTCAGGAAATTGTAAGAAGACAATGTCTGTAGAGATAGCTACAGTGAGATAAAAAGCTCTACAGGTAGGCAGGATACAGGTTTTTTACATGATCTACAAAGAAGTTTAAAAATTATTTAATAGGGAGTGAGGAGTTATTGTCTAGTTTCAACATGGGAGAACCAGGATATCCTTAACATTTTAGAAATGTCACTCTGTCTGCAGCATTGAGATTACAATTTAAATGAGGCTAGACTAACGATGAGAAACAGTTAAGAGACTTGTAATACTCCAGGGAAGAGACCATAAAGGTGGACGTTAAGACATGTTAACGAGATAAAATCAAAGTTTTACTAGTGACAGAGGTGGGGAGTGTGGAAAAAGTTGAAATGTAGAGGGATATCTACGATTCTCACACAGGAGACTAAGTTCATGGGAGTGATATTCACTGAGAATAGAGAAAAGAGAAAGTGTTTGAGGGAGAAGATGATGAATTCCGTTTGTGATCTGCTGAGTCTACGTTGCCTAATAAATATCCAGCAAGAAACTGAGCAGCAGGTCTGGGGCCCTGAAGATTGCACAAGACCGAAGATAGATTTCTGAGAGTCACCGGTATAATGGTAATAGTGGAGTCCACAATAACAGATGACACAACCTAGAGAAGTTTGCTCTGTAAAAAGAGAGAAGAGATAGCCAATGACAGCCTGTACACGAAAACATCCAAGGGATGCGCAAAGGAAGTAGGACCTGCAGAAGGGCCTTTAAAGGAATGGTTTGAGAATGAGGCTGAGAAGCAAAAATGTTCAGAGCTAAGCTGACGGGAGTTACTTTCCACTTCAAATTACTTCTGGATAGCTCCCCATAATACAGCGTCCCCAAGTAAATACCTAGACAAACAGAAAGGGAACAAAAATGTACATTCAGCACCAAAAGCTGAAAATTAAAACCAACACCTAATAATACCAGAATCTTTTAGGAATCTCTAATAACTTTATTCCTCAAGAAGCTTCCAGGCCTCACCTTATACTACTGAGGCTCTGAAAGCCTGAGTGGAGACTAACACATAATTCACAATCAGCTCAACTACTCACAAAATACTCTATGAACACTTCTTGCCTGGAAGGTTTTTGGATCCCCTTATATGCATCTTCATCTCATCCATTAGACTGCACCTTTCCACCACCCACCTGCATGTTTCTTTCATCACTCCACCTGTGTGCCTTTAATGCTCTCTTCTCAAACTTTAATGTGCATTCAAGTCATTTGGGGATTTCGTTAAAATGCAGATTCTGATTGTGGGTGGAGTCCGAGATTCTGCATTTCTAACAGGTGACGTATTACAGCTGGTCCAAGGACCACACTGAGTAGCAAGGGTTTAGAGTACTCTGTGCCTTCTCTCGTATCTCTACCTGTATATACCACATCTTCCTGTATACTCTCCCCGCAGTCTCTGTCCATTTTATTACCCTGCTGCTGCCTGTTTCAACCTCCCTATGTTCTCTCCTCCTTTCTCTGATCCACTATGCATCCATTTCATTTATTATGGCATTCAATAATGCCACTGTCTTCCTCATTTTATTTTTATCCCAACAAAATTTCTACTCATTCCTTCAGTTTGGCTCAACTTTGCATTAGAAAAGCAAATTGAGTAAATCAAGTCACACAAGGGTCTTCGTTTCTGAGCCAATTTATGTGCCTCTTGGGTGTTTGTTCATTCAATCTCTCAGGAAAGAAATTTGGTGCAGGGAGGTTTTCCTTAAGTCACACCAACTGGCATCACTTTGCAAGACCAGGCCTATGGGATAAAAGGAAGAACCTTCCCTGAAAAGGGAAGCATTGCTCTGTTTTTCAAATTTCCCCTGCTCTAATCACTTTCTGGGACTTGAGCCTTGAAAATCCCAGTTATTCAAAAAGAGGCAAGTGAGGATTATTGAGATTACAGTTTACAAACCCAAAAGTGGGACACAGTGTCATAATGAAACAGAACATCTGAAAATGTGACTCCCTCAGAAAATTCTAGAACCTTGTTTGCAATGTGAAAGTTGAATAGGGGTCCAGACCCAGCTCCTGTACCTGTGGATTCATTAAAAAGTTATTTGAGGGCTTCCCTGGTGGCGCAGTGGTTGAGAGTCCGCCTGCCAATGCAGGCGACGCGGGTTCGTGCCCCAGTCTGGGAAGATCCCACATGCCGCGGAGCGGCTGGGCCCGTGGGCCATGGCCGCTGAGCCTGCGCATCCGGAGCCTGTGCTCCGCAACGGGAGAGGCCACAACAGTGAGAGGCCCACGTACTGCAAAAATAAATAAATAAAAAGTTATTTGATCTTCTTAAGCCTTGTTTTTCTAATCATTAAAAGGCATAATAAAATCTGTTTCAAGGGTGATTATAAGAGTTAAATTCCAAATTTCCATATAATGTGAAAATCCAGAAGCAGCTCCCAACCCTTTACAAAATAGTATTGCATTAAATCTTCACAACAATCTATGTGATGGGTACTATCTCTTACTACAACTTTACAGTTGAGAAAACAGAGAGACAGAAAGATTTAGTAATTTATCCAAGGTCACATAGCTACTAGATTGTGGAGCTAATTAGAATTCAGGCAGTCTGACTCCAGAGCCTACACTTTTTAACAACTATATTATTCTACTTCTGGTAAACTATAATATAGCATTCTTTCTGGACCTAATGCAAACAACCAGCAATTTTCTGCATGGTGAGCGTGAGCATTTTGAGTGCGAAGCTTACATCAGATTCATTTTGTATCTCTCCACATCCTACCCCAGCCTTGTGCTTTGGGATTGCTCAGTGTATTTTAGTCAAGCAAAAAAGAAAACAAGACTATCATAACTGGCAAATAGTTTTGAATGGAGAAACGTAGACCTTGGTCACTAAAAGAATCATTATAGGCACAAAATTTCATCTACATGATAAATGACCAAGATAATCAAGTAAATTCTTCCATTCAACTCTTGCATTAAAAGCTCAGAATTCATCAATCTTAAAGCACAAATCCTTGGTAAGACTCTAGTTCAAACTAAGGAATCTGTGATTTGCTCCAATTATTCCTTAAAAGCATATAGCCTATTATAATAAAATATTTGCTCTTGGCCTTATTCTGTCTTATTACTCTAAAAAATGGAAGAAGATATGAAGGAATTGACACTTTCTTTTAATATAGCTCTAAAAATATCCCAGGATAATATAAAGCAAAAGCAACAAAGAAAGCATCCTGTCATCAAATCCTGCAGTAGGCCTGAGACGCCTGACGCATCTCCTCAAGAACAACGTACAGCACCAACGTGGTGGTTTCTCACAACAATGAAATTTGTCATGAATTTTAATTCACCTGAGCACTCTGTGGTGGTATGGTGACAGTTCTCTTATTCTGGAGACAGTTTGAAGGGTCAGAGGTGGTCAATCCATCAACACAATACGAGTTTGCAATGTGAATTACATTCTAGATTAGGTATCTAATTTCCCATAAGCCCAGCAAGCCAATAAGGATTCTGGGCTTCTAAAACTTAGAGTCGGAAATGAGAAATAGGTATTAGACTTGCAAGGGAGGTTACTATGTGTGATACAGTTAAACTTGTCTTCTGTTTCCAGAATTACCTCTTTCTCAAGAGATGGGTTTTCAGTCTGTCAACCTTGGTCATGCTGCAGGCATTCCTTAAATATCTGGTGATTCACAGTGGTCCATTCATATTTAATAATAAGGGAATAAGACTGACTAGAAGTTCTGTATATGTCGGTGGAATTTAGCAACTGACAGGCTTCATATCTGTTCAGATGTATTAAATCATTGGCCCATGAGCCTAATTATATCTCACATAGTGATTTAAACTTTATAATTTAGATTGTAAATAATTAAAAATTGGGAGATTTTACATAAAGATTATATTTCTGGCTTCTTTTGAAAAACAGACTATCTAGCAACACTTGGTCCACATTCACAAATGCCAGTTGGCTGAGAGTTGGTGGCTATTCTCCTGCAGTCCATTTTAAACATGTGTGTATATGTGACCTATCTGGTTCATACTGACACTGGAACTTAGGATATCTATTTGACAGCAAGCAAGCAGGAGGCTGGAATTTCTGCTGGAGAATCCTTACATACTAGGATAATGAGGACTTTATTCTGAAGCATCAGACCACACTAGCTGCCACTGTCTTTCCTAGACACATCATTTGTTTATTTTTTTTAAATAAAAAAATTAAGCCCCAGGTGCAGGGAATTGAGTTGGCCATGCTCCACAGGTCATTATCAGTTTGTGCAAGGCCATTCCCTTGGTATAGTTTATTCTATTGTATTTTTCTCCAAATTCCCTATCCACCCTCCTATTCCACTTCCCTTCATGGGCACCCAGTCAAATGTATTCCATAAGGCCTTGACATGTATGTATTCATGAAAAATAGAATATCTTATATTTACTCTAGTGCTATTTTACAATATGTGTTTTAAATTTAAAGTTAAAGGATCTTTTATTGTAGATATCACTCTCTTCTTATTTTGTCAATCAGTATTGTTTTAATTATCTACCCATGTCACTCTTTACACAACACATTCATTGATTCTATTATAGTCTTCTACCACACATATCTATCATTCATTTATTCAACATATATTTATTCATTAAGCATCTACTATGTGCCAGATGTTCTAGGCCCAATGAACAAAACAGACAAAGTCAAGTCCCTGCTCTCATGGAGCTTGTTTTCTCAGTGAAAGAAGAAGCAAGATCAATATTCATGAGTAAGGTGGAAGCATAGACGTTGGTGGTATGAGAGAGAGAATATATGGAAGAGTTATTTAGAAGAGTAAGAAGAACAGAATGGTGGCACACTGCCTGTTTGCTGGCAGCACTAAGACTCTACTTGAGATGTATGACCACAGACCTTAAGTGATACTAGCCAGCATGGTTTTGAGATTTTATCTAGCTATATTCAGCTCCCTTGGTGCAGTTGTGGAGCGTGAGGAAAGTTACATCTAACAAGGTTGGGGTTTTGCCACATGAGAATGTCAGGGCAAGAGTGGGGCAAGGGAATTAAGAGAGTAATTAAGTGTTGGACCATGGAATCTAAGCTGGGTAAGGAAGGAAATGAGGACATGAAGGAAATAAGGTTTTATTTTAAAAATGTATTCTGGCTGTAGTGAAGGTGAAGAATCATTGGAGTCTAGAAGGATGAAATGTAAGGTGGTAGGACAGTCTTCTGAGAACAACAAGTAAAAACTGAGATTATAGAGGGAGTACATTTAAAGATACATGCACCCCAATGTTCACAGCAACACTATTAAAATAGCCAACATATGGCAGCAACCTAAGTGTCCATCAATGAACAAATGGAAAAAGAATATGTGTTATATATACATGCAATGGACTATTACTCAGCCATAAAAAAGAATGAAATTCTGCCATTTGCAGCAATGTGGATGGACAAGGAGAATATCGTGCCTAGTGAAATAAGTCAGACAGAGAAAGACAAACACTATATGATATTATTTGTGGAGTCTAAAAAATAAAACAAACAAATGTATATAGCAAAACAGAAACAGACTCAGATGTAGAAAACAAACTAGCCGTTATCAATGGGGAGAGGGAAGGTGGGAGGGGCAGGATAGGGGTATGGGATTAAGAGATACAAACTACTATGGATAAAATAGATAAGCAATAAGCATATATTGTACAGCACAGGGAATTATAGCCATTATATTATAATAACTTTTAATGAAGTATAATCTATAAAAACACTGAATCACTTTGCTGTATACCTGAAACTAATATTGTATATCAACTATGCTTTCAGTAAAAAAATTATTTTAAATAAAAAATAAAGGCAATGACTAGATTCAAAGTATGACATGTACTTACAATTTCATCACCTCTCCTCCAAATGCAGTGATGTATATTCTTATACATGTCTCCTTGTTAGATCCATGGAAGGGTTTCTTTAGTTTATTCCCAGGATCAGAATTGTTCAATCATATGGTACAAGCCTTTCTAATCTCTCCAAATGTTGCCACATATCTCTCCAGAATGATTGTACTATGTTATACTCCCACCAGCAGAGCATAAATGTTCCCCTTCTCTCACATTCAACTTCTAACTTTTGTTAGTCTAATGAGTATAAAGTGGTATCTCATGGTTTTAATTTTTCTCTAATTACTATTGTTATTAATGATTTATAACATATCACATACATGTTATTCATTCAGTGTTGCCTTCTGTAAATTGCTCTCCTTTGCCCATTTCTCTATTTAGTTTGATTTATATTGAATTCTACATATATTATAGGTATTAATCCCTTATCCATTCATTTTGTAGTGAACTATTTACATGTTGGTCTTTAATTTATGTGGTCTTAAATTTATCTTTGTTTATGATACAAGGCAGTGATCTAATTCTATTTTTCTCAAGAGAATGAACCAGTTTCCCCAATAAGATCTACTGAACAATTCTTCTTTTCCTCAACTCTACCATATATGAAGTTATATACACACAAACCTACACCTATTTCTGGGCTGTCTACTCTGTTCCATTGTTCTTTTGCCGTTCCCATCTTACTTGGAGATCTAATAGGTTTCCTCTTCCGCTCTTTTTCAAAAGTTTCTTAGATACTTGTGGATCTTTATTATTTCACATTTATTTATTATCTCACATATAGTGTATTTTCTAAGAAGATATAGGAGAATATCTTCATAACTCTGAGGTGGAAAATACTTTTTGTAATTAGTCAAAAAAGCATTGATGGCTTTTACTACATCAAAATTAAGGATTCTTTTTTAGTGAAGACTGCCACAAAGGTAACAGATGACTAGGATCTGGAAGAAGATATCTGCAACATCTAAAACTGAGAAGAGATTAATATATATAATATACATAGACTATATATGTTGAGTTTCTCAAAAAATCTGTTAGAATATTTGTTCAAATCTCATTTTATTTATATGTTAACATATAAAGAATTTGAACCACCATAATATTAAGTCCATCTGTCTTTAAACATGGCATATGAAGTTTTCTTTAGGTCTTCATATAGCTTTTAATGTTTTTTGACTCAAAGGTCTTATGAAGACTTTGTTAGGTTAGTTTCCATCTAATTTATAATTTTGCCATTACTGTAATGTTATCTCATTTTCTGTTTTCTACAAATAGTAATTGCCCATGAAGAGATGGTATATATTTTTGTAAGTTGATATTCAACAGTCTTGCATAATTCCCTTATTAGTTCTAATACTTTGTCTATTTATTCTTTAGAGTATTATATGGATATTATCATATTATCTGCAACTAATGCACAGCCTTACAGTAGAAGAGTAGCATTATACCAGGCTAACCTAACCCTGATACCTAAACTAGAAAAGAAAAACAAACATAAACACAAACTACGGACTAGACAATTACAAATCAATTTTGGAAAACCAAATCCAGCAGTGCATTAAACGAATAATACATCATGACTATGTAGGGTTTATCTGATGATGTAAAGGAAAACATACTACCTGATTGACAGATATCCCACAAGTGGTTGCTAATGTTCAACAACCAATCCTGGTTAAAATGAACAAATAAAAATACCAGTACTTTTAGAAACTAGGAATTCAGTAAAACTCCTTAAAAACACCCCACAGCAAATACCATGCCTTACGTGAGATATTAGAAGCAAGCCCACTAAACAACAAGAGTAAAGTTAACGAGGATTCTCATTACCACTGCTACTGGTAAAAATTTGATTGGGAGTTGTACCCATTTTACTAAGACATAAAAAACGTAATGAGATACATACATTAGGAAAAAAGAGACAAAAAGTGCTATTTTGCAAACTATATGATTGTCTCCTTAGAATATACAATATAATCAACTGAAAAACTATTAGAAGTAATGAGTGTTCAGTAAGCTGGCCCTATATGAGGGAAGTCTACAAAGGTCAATAGTCTCCTATATCAACCAGCCATAATAACTAGAAAAGAGTGAGAAGGAAAAGCACTCACTGCAGGATGAAAAATTGTTAAATACGTTAGAATAAACCTAACAAAATCGATATGAAGAAAATGACTCAATTTTACCTAAAAACATGATAGAAACTTTATTAAATAGAAAAGCAAACTGTATTATTGGATGAGAAAACTCAGTATTTTAAAAATATCAATTAATACAAAGTTATCTATAATTTTGGTGTATTCTCAATTAAAATATAAAATAATTTTTTTAAGGAACTTGACAAGTTGATTTCCAATCTTATCATTCAGGGAAAAACCCCACAAGACTTAGGAGATAAGGAAATAGAGACAACTTTGACTATGAAGGGAAGGAGAGTCATAGGGCAATAGCTAGAGAGGGTTTAATGATGAGGAGGTTTTTTTTTTTTTTTAACAGACTTGAGTATGTTTAAATGCTGATGGGTATGGTGTTAGGGAGTGATCTAATCTCATACTTTTACATGTACCTGTCCAGTTTTCCCAGCACCACTTATTGAAGAGGCTGTCCTTTCTCCATTGTACATTACTGCCACCTTTATCAAAGATAAGGTGTCCATATGTGCATGGGTTTATCTCTGGGCTTTCTATCCTGTTCCATTGATCTATCTTTCTGTTTTTGTGCCAGTACCATACCGTCTTGATGACTGTAGCTTTGTAGTATAGTGTGAAGTCAGGGAGCCTGATTCCTCCAGTTCCTTCTTTCGTTCTCAAGATTGCTTTGGCTATTCGGGGTCTTTTGTGTTTCCATATAAATTGTGAAATTTTTTGTTCTAGTTCTGTGAAAAATGCCAGTGGTAGTTTGATAGGGATTGCATTGAATAAAGACGCAGACCTCTTAGAGAACGGACTTGAGGTTATGGGGAGGGGGAAGGGTGAGCTGTGACAGGGCGAGAGAGAGTCATGGGCATATACACAGTAACAAACGCAGTAAGGTAGATAGCTAGTGGGAAGCAGCCGCATAGCACAGGGATATTGGCTCGGTGCTTTGTGACAGCCTGGAGGGGTGGGATGGGGAGGGTGGGAGGGAGGGAGACGCAACAGGGAAGACATATGGGAACATATGTTTATGTATGACTGATTCACTTTGTTATAAAGCAGAAACTAACACACCATTGTAAAGCAATTATACCCCAATAAAGATGTTAAAAAAAAAAAATGCTGATGGGGAAAAGCTAGTAGAGGGGAAGAAGTTGAAACTGAAAAAAATGATAGCACAGGTTTCCTAAATGGCTGAAGGGCATAGTACATTCACAATAAAGCTATAACAAAAAGAACATTTACAATCTGAATAACACTGTTTCAGAATATACAAAACAGAACTCTTGCTTAGGGTGGCATAATGAACATGTTGGTTAACTCCTACCTTCAATTCCTTCCAAGTTCTCACTGAAAGGACCAAAAGGATCTAATGAAAGGGAAAAATCAACCAGTGAGGGGACTACAGAAGGTTTTACCTGTAGTTACATTGAGAATATATTGAAAGATATAATGGATATAAGATAGGAAAAAGGAACACTAAACTGTAATTTCCTACAAGAGACAGAAAAGCCTTTCTGGGAATATGAAAAAAGTAATGCCAAGGTAATTCCTAATTAATCAAAGCTAACCCCCTAGTCACCTTCACTGTGCCTTTATTTGATGCTGAAAGCAGGACAAACTGGAGCATTTGCAGGAGAAGAGGCCTAACTAAATCCTATTTGAACCTCGGGGAAACGACATTGTCCAAAGAAATAACCTAGCCCCACAGCACAGATTACTAGGTAATTAAGGTAAGGGTCCTGCTGTGGTGATACCTAAAAAAGGCATGATGCATTTTGTTCATTATATACAGTCGTGTGAACACTGCCATAATAAAATATTGAACAGTATCATCACCTTTAAAAAAAAAAGGCAGTCACACCAATTACAAAAGGAAAAAAATGTAGGCTTAAGCCTATTTGGACAAATTGATCTGCTCTGGAGAGATTAAAACAAACACACACTAAAATTTTGGATAAAATATATATAACAAAAATAAATCTTAAATGCCTCAGATATCTGCCAAAATAATAAGAATTTATCAGGCCAAAATGTAAGTGAAGAAACTTTTGCTAGGTGAACATGTGCCAAATCTCTGAACTTTAACTGTAATTTTCAAGGCTTGCTTTCAATTGGGAGTCAAAAGACCAAATCAAGGGTACATCTGGGTGAGGATTCTAAAAGGAGAGCATCCCTCCAAAGGGCTCTATCCTCAGTGCCTTTCCTACCCCACAGACCCAGGGACTTGCTTTGATACTGAACTGAGCATCCATCAAACTGATTGGTAAATAAATGTGTGATGATATCAAGAGTTACATGGAGGTGAAACAACAGGTATTCACAAGTATGACTAGCTGAACTGCATATTAAGGCCACCACATTTGAAAAGCAATGAAAATTAAGAAACTACTACCTCATTCAACAAATGGATCTCGCGGAGGGGGAAGGGTAAGCTGGGACAAAGTGAGAGAGTGGCATGGGCATATATACACTACCAAACATAAAATAGATAGCTAGTGGGAAGCAGCCGCATAGCACAGGGAGATCAGCTCCGTGTTTTGTGACCACCTAGAGGGGTGGGATAGGGAGGGTGGGAGGGAGGGAGATGCAAGAGGGAAGAGATATGGGAACATATGTATATGTATAACTGATTCACTTTGTTATAAAGCAGAAACTAACACACCATTGTAAAGCAAATATACTCCAACAAAGATGTTAAAAAAACAAACGAAAAAAACAAAACAAAAAAAGACACCACCTGTGAATATAATAAAAGTTAATTATTAAAACAAAAACACAAACAAACAAAAGAAAGAAATGGATCTCACAAATCCAATACTGAGTGAAAGAAGAAAGTCACAAAAGAAAACATAGTATAATTTCTTTCATATAAAATTATAAAATCCAGCAAAACTTCTCCTATTATGTAAGAATATAGTTAGGTTATTAAAATATAAAATTAAAAAGTATATATAGATAAAGAAAAGCAACAGCATGATTACACAAAAGTCAGGAAAGTGGTTACCTCCAGTAGAGGGAGAGGAGTTACGCTTGAGGAGAGGCAATGGGGACCTCTTGTGTGCTGGCTTGATCTAGTTAGTGATGATATACACGTTCACTTTACAATTTTTCTCTAAACTGCACAAATAATTATATACTCTTTTCTGCATGTATTTTGCAATAAACATTCAAAAGGAAACCAAGACAAAAAATAAATAAAACTAAGAGAAGGAGGATGACAGCAGAGGAGGAGGAAAAAAAGGAGGAAAGATGGAAGCACACAGCTCTCTAACTTGAATTGTCACAATAAACTTGGAAACCTAGTTTTTGAGCATCAAGACAAGGCTCCCTGCTTTGGCTGCTCCTAGCTCTGCAGTTTTCATTTTCCTTCTAGGTTTCTGGATCTCTAAAATAGCAAAGTAAAACTAGAGAATCTAAAATGTCTTCTGTTTGTCAGTGTGTCAAGTATTTGAAAGGAACCAACATGGTCTCTGACAAAAGCCACAATCATTGCTTCCCCACTGATAAAACAGACATCTCTCAGCTAACATAATGAAAAGAACAAAAATAACTGGACTATGAAATTACTCAGCAGTGAAAAAGAGGGACTGAACTGACAAATCCATGCAATGTCTCAGCCCCTAGCACCTCAAGTAAACTGACTTCTTGCTTGAAAAAGTAAGAATCATTAGAAAATCTAGAGTTCACAAGATTTGGGGGTACATTTTGTTTTATGAAAATAGAATAGAAACTTATGAGAAAAGAATCTGAGATTAAGAGAGATTTTTTTGAGGTCTGAAAGGCATGACTGAATTTTTTTTAATGGGGTCAGCAAACAAGAGATTTGCTATGAGGGACTTCCCTGTTGGTTCAGTGGTTAAGAATCCGCCTGTCAATGCAGAGGACACAGGTTTGAGCCCTGGTCCGGGAAGATCCCACATGCCACGGAGCAACTAAGCCCGTGCACTACAACTACTAAGCCTGCGCTCTAGAACCCGTGAGCCACAACTACTGGGCCCACATGCCACAACTACTGAAGCCTGGGCGCCCTAGAGCCCCTGCTCTGCAACAAGAGAAGACACTGCAATGAGAAGCCCGCGCACCACAACAAAGAGTAGCCCCCACTCATCACAACTAGAGAAAGCCCGTGCACAGCAACAAAGACCCAATGCAGCCAAAAATAAATAAATAAATTTACAAAAAGAGATTTGCTATGAGAACTGAGATGACAAAGTAAATACATGCTCAGCAAAACTCAAAAGAAATGGCCCAATATAGATAGAACGGAGGAGAGAAAATAAGGGATGTGGAAAACAAATCAAGCACATGAAATATGCACATAAAAAGCATTCTCAAAAGAGAAATAGAACCATGGTCTGGTTTTGGTTTACTAATAGCTTGTATCAAAAATGGATACTGAATATTCATTAATGCTTCATTGGAATCTCTGGATATGATCGTGTGACTTTTTTTCTTTTGATATACTGATATAAAAGATTATATTAATAGATTTTATAAAGCCACATTCCTATTTATTCATGGTAATATTATTCTTTAAATATGTTGTATGGTTCAAAACCAAAGAAATAGAAGAAAAACATGCCTTGAACTAAAGAACTGCCTGAATTTTCAAGTTGAAATGTTCCATTTTACTCACAAGCAAATGTAATGAAAATAAAAGTTATATCCTCATAAAACTTGTGAATTTTAAGGATTAAATAAATTCAAACTAGCATTAAGTAAAAAGATAAGATGCACCACAAAGGAAAATAGAGCTCTGCTGGCCTCACATTTCTCCTCCATAAAAATAAGGACCAGAAAACAATTTAGCATTATCTACACAATCTTGAAAACAGTAGACATAACCAACATTTTCTATGTGGTTTTGCAAGCATTCATTTGAGAATCGACTGAAAGACATTCACATCCATATAAGAACTTAGAAATTCTACCAACCACATTTCCATCCTTAAAAGCTATTCCAGGTTCTACTTTAGCTGGCCACAAAACAAATTTAAAAATTTTTAACAATTTAATAAAAGATAGTATAAAAACTGGCAGTAAGTACTGAAAACAAACAAAACAGACTACATAGTTTTTAAATATTCCAATGGAATTGAACGCAATTGTCACTATTTTTGACAAAGCAGCTACACTAAATAATTATTAAATTCTAAAATCCCCATGATTTTATTCAAAACGGCAAAGGAAGACAGGAGGAAACTAGGGAGTAGAAACATTCTAATTTTCTCTTTTTTGAAAAATGGGGGGGGTGTCAAAAATACTGTTTCATTCTTGACATTTAAAGTATAGCTCCTTCCTCATTTATAAACAGTTGAATGTAAACAATCACGTTATCAGCACATAATTACATTTCATCTTCTTCAATTCCTTTTAATATGCCTTTTTCCATATGCCAATATTGAATAATTATAATGCAATATCTTATTTCTTACTTTAATCAGATTCCTTCTGTTTTACTATTAAAATGCTCTCAGCTGATACCTTGAGATAGATACCTTTTATCATGCTATACTTTTAGTTTACTAAGAGTTTGTATCAAAAACGGATATTGAATTTTTACTAATGCTTCATTATAATCTATAAAGATAATCACAACTTTTTTTTCTTTTGGCCTACTGATATAAAAGGTATTGATAGATTTATCAAGCTACATTCCTATTTGTTCATGGTGTATTATTCTTTAAATGTTGAGTGGTTCAACTTACTCTTACATTATTGAGAATATGTTTTATCTCTACGGATGAGAAGTACCTATAATCTTCATATTTTTGTATCTTTGTCATGTTTTGGTAGCAAGTTCATACTGGCTTACAAAATGAACTTGGACATTATCTATCTTTTAAAATATTATTCAATGATTTACACAGCATGGGAATTATTTCTTTAAAATTTGAACAAAACAAGTGTGCCTTTAGAATTAACTCTTTCACAGATTTTAAATTGCTTCCATAGTTATTACCTTATTTATATATTCTATGTATTCTTCAACCTATTTTTTTTTTTTTTTTTTTTTTTTATTTTTTTGCAGTACCCGGGCCTCTCACTGTTGCGGCCTCTCCCGTTGCGGAGCACAGGCTCCGGACGCGCAGGCCCAGCGGCCATGGCTCACGGGCTCAGCCACTCCGCGGCATGTGGGATCTTCCCGTACCGGGGCACGAACCCGTGTCCCCTGCATCGGCAGGCGGACTCTCAACCACTGCGCCACCAGGGAATCCCCAACCTATTTTATAATTTCTATTTTTCTACTAAAATGTCTATTTTACTGAGAGCAGGAAGGGGGAACCCAGGCCAAGCCTGACCTTAACTAAGAAACCCTTAGTAGAGGATATAGGGACAAGAGTCCAGAGGGGAAGAAGGCCACAGTCATATGTAGACCAGAGTATCAGAGAGAAGAGTGTAGCACACACACACAAAAAACAAACCCTGAACATCTGCAGAAGACCCACCGAGAGTATCCAGCCACATCCTGATCAGTGCATGTGTATAAGGAAAGCATCTGAGGCTGGGGAAAGCACCATCCAAAAGGCTTAGGAAAGAACAGTACCAGGTCCTCATACTGGAACAAGGAATAGTGGTGCTGGTTGCCACAACAGTGGATTAGCCCTAGAATGAACACTATTCCACTGCTTTTCTTAATTTTGTAGCTGTTGTGCTGCTTAGCCAGCACTTATACCCTTAAGGAGCTGAGGCCTGGTTAATTTCAACTCTCCTGGGCCTCTAAAAACATAGTTTAAGAACACATCTAGGGCTTCCCTGGTGGCGCAGTGGTTGAGAATCTGCCTGCCAATGCAGGGGACACGGGTTCGAGCCCTAGTCCGGGAAGATCCCACATGCCGCGGAGCACCTGGGCCCGTGAGCCACAACTACTGAGCCTGCGCCTCTGGAGCCTGTGCTCCGCAACAAGAGAGGCCACGATAGTGAGAGGCCCGCGCACCGCGATGAAGAGTGGCCCCCACTCGCCGCAACTAGAGAAAGCCCTCGCACAGAAACGAAGACCCAACACAGCCAAAAATTATAAATTAATTAATTAAAAAAAAAAAAACACATCTAAAATCAGATAAGTGTTTCAACAAAGCACATCCCTCCCCCAAGGTTCATAAATCTAGCTTTGTTGCTAATCCTTCCCAGAACAAATGAAGCATGGAGGAGCTAATCGAAATATACTAGTTACATGTGGAGTGTTTACTCCACTGGAAATAATGAAAATGAATAAAGCAGTGTTATTATTGACGCCATAAAATCCGTATGGTGAAAACTAATCTTATTTTGTTATTTTAGTATATCAAAACATTCATAATATTTATGACTTTCTTACATCAGAGAAAATGGTGTTTCTTCAAAGCTTCTAGAAAGCAATTTTTCAATTCACTGTTGTGATGTACTTTTGGAGTTCTGCTGTCAAAAATATTTCACTGGACCTAAAAGAGGAAACACAATGGCTCTATCCAAACCCTCCTTCACTTCAGCCTCTTATTTAGGTTCATTTCTGGTCTTCAAATTTTCCTTCTATTCCAAAGCAAAAGCTTGTTTTCCACTGCTAATGTGAAGTGTTTTTATCAATATTTGTACTCTTATATGTGAACTGGGTTACAATTTCTAGTTTGTGTTTTTCTTCCCCACTGGGCTGAGAGAGAAATATTCAAAGTTAGAGGCTATAATTGGTGTCACATGTCTGCATTTCCACCTTTCAGAACCATGCTCGGTCAGAAGTGTTGAATTCATCTTTAGATAATGAGTGAATGGAAGGCTGAGGACAACTGCAAACACAAAGTGGTCCCCTTTCACAAGCCCCGTGCCCTTTCGTTCCTCTCCTGTGGATTGGACGTTTTCTTGAAAACCACCGAGCATCTGAAAAGTGGGACTGAACTTCCAGTCTGTCTAAATGCCCAGGCTGATTATTATCCCAAGAACATTTCCCCCTAATTAAATATTATACAAATGTTTTGTTTTCCCAGGTCTCTAATTTTGGTGGAAACACCCACCATAATATCAACTGTAGAAGGTTTAGAATCTCACATAATAAGGTCTGGAGAAAAAGGCTTATAACAAATTTCCAGACTGAAAAAGAACAGATATATGTATATGCATAATTGAATCACTTTGCTGTATACCTGAAACTAACACAACATTGTAAAAATAAAATAAAATATATATAAAATAAATATTAAATTAAAAACAAACAAAAAACAAATTTCCAGACTAAAAAGGAAGGCTAAAACCAAACACTGCTGCATGTGGCCTCAGTAACAAAATAAAGCACAAGTGAAAACAAGAATGTTACAATGACTGAGTTGTCTGGCATAAATTTGAGATTGGCAGCGGAATCCTATTATGTATCTTGATACTATTGGAAAAGTAAAAACAGGTGGTACCATAATATAATGGAAAAATTAGGACATTTATGAATTTACAATCTCAAAACAGAAAAGAGTCAACGAGTTGCTGCCTGTGAGGTAGTTGGAGGATTCAGGTGAGGGAATGACTGAAAAAAAGGAATCAAATACTAAGGATTTGTCTCAAGTTACATCCAGACAGCTGCCACCAGAAAGTGGTCAGTGTGAAAGTAGTATGTCTCCCAAGATTCTGACAAAGCTGAGCTTAACTCTGCATTTGATACCAAAAGTCACTATAGGATTTAAGAAAACATACATAATCAATTCCAATTCAAGATTCATTGCGAGATTTCTTAGTTCAAAACCAAGACTGGGGCTTCCCTAGTGGCGCAGTGGTTGAGGGCCCGCCTGCCGATGCAGGGGACACGGGTTCGTGCCCCGGTCCGGGAAGATCCCCCATGTTGCGGAGCGGCTGGGCCCGTGAGCCATGGCCGCTGAGCCTGCACATCTGGAGCCTGTGCTCCGCAACAGGAGAGGCTGCAACAGTGAGAGGCCCGCGTATCGCAAAAAAAAAAAAAAAAAAAAACCCAAGACTGAATATGATTGAGGGGTAAAATGCTAATTGTAAAGAAGTTAATGATAAAGTAATTAAGAATAGGCAGTAGCCAGCAGAATGCCACAACAGCCACCCAAGATGTCCTCCTGTGCTCTCCTTATATCTTTTCCAAGGAGGAAGTATGAAGTATGAGTTATAAAAAGATAAGAGACTGGGTGAAACTAGGGATGGTGTAGAGCTTCATCTCTGTTAAATAATCTACATAATAATTTTTAATATATTTCTTCTCAATAAGTATTTTCTATAATTCTGAAATAGGAATGCTTATTAAATAGGGGAAAAACATACCCCGTTTAGCATTCTTTCCTAGAACTGAGTCATGTGAATTGACATCATGGAGACCTGGGCTCTTATGCATTGGCCTGCCTGGCACAGGTGACTTTTTTTCAGGCAGTATAACTTTGGGCTCTAGAGGCCACTTAACTGCATTAAAATTATTACTCTACCAAATTTCTATCCCTGTAAACTTGGGCAAATTACTTACCTTCTCTAGGCCTCAGTTTCCTCATCTGCAATATGGGTATTAAAAAGGCATCTAATTCGTAGGGTCATTGTGAAGACTAAATGAGGTAAATTATCTCAACATCTGCTCAGAGGAATCAATAAAAAATCTGAGTTATTTCTGTTACTATCATGAGAGCCAAAAAGGAAACTTAGAGATCACATAGGTCAAAATTATCTTAACCTCTCTCAATCTTTCATTTTTGAATTTGAAGAATACTAGGCTAAACAGACTAAATGACTGCATAATCTCTACCAATATTCTGGTATTATCCTAAGTATATAAAACCTCTTTTTAAAAACCTGTATATTTTCTTTATAGTGATAATTTCCAAGATGAATTTAAACTTTAAATTTATTTTAAAAATAAAATACAACTGTAGTCTATATATTACTTAACAAAGCACCACAAAGTTCCTATTCTCATCCAATTTTTTCGTATCTTCTTAAAACTCACATTTCATGTCTTCTCCATCCAATAAACATACATGGTAGGGGTACTCCCTGTATTATGTTACATTATAATGCCTTATAAGGCAAAGGTGATGGGATGTCCATGATCGTGGATCATGGGATGGGGATCTCCGCGATTATGGAGACACTATGTAGATACTGTATAAGACTAACATTCTGTTCTGTTGTTATATAAGAGTCTGCATTAGCAGACCTGGGGACTCTTTTTCAAGCTTTGAAGAAATAAGTTGCCATGTTACAAGAGAGTCTGTGAGAGGCTCATGTGGCAGGGAATTAGGGGTGGCCTCTAGAAGCTGAGAGCAGCCCCTGGCTGACAGCCAGCAAGGAAACAGGGACGTCAGTCTTATAGTCTTCTAACAATAGGAAGATGAATTCTGCCAACAGAAGGAATATACATATGTATAAACATATACGATAAACCAGTAAATTTACTTCTTTAAATAGAAACAAAGTTTTAATCTTTATGCAATCAAATGAATAAATATATAACTTTGACACCTCTGCTTTTGAGCCTAAAAAATCTTCCCAGCCTCAAGATTATATAAAAACACACCTGTATCTTCTAAGCTTTTTGCAGTTTCCATTTTTTACATTTAAAAGTTAATCCACCAACTAACAGGATGAAAAAAGGTCTGTGGATGGATGATAATGACAGCAGCACAACAGTGTCAACGTACTTAATGTCACTGAACTGTATACTTAAAAAGGATCAAGATGGTAAATTTTATGTGTATTTTACCACAACTTTAAAAATGTTTTAAGAAAAAACTTACCTAAAGAAAAAAAAGGTCAATTCATCTAGAACTTATTTTGGAGTGTAATGATAGGATATATAATTTTTTTCCGAAGTCTACAGCCAATTGAATTAGCGTTACTTACTGAATTATTAATTTGTTCCTACAAATATGCATACTTGTATACCCTTAGATATACTTCTGGTCTTTTCAGATAATGCTCATTATCTGATTAGATGAAGATTTCCAATTGCCTCTGTTTCATTTTCATCTTATCCAGAAGAAAGACACCACCTAGCCATAAGGCCGTTGGCCCTGGAGCTTAGGGCAGGTATAAGGAAGGAAACATGAAGCCACAATCCTTAAGCTTTTGGTGCCATCTAGAGGACTGTTTTCATGGGTTAACCTCTGTTCAGAGTCAGACACCTCCCCTAGGAAAACACCTTTCCCCTTCTCAACCCACTAGGGCAATTTTAAATATAAAAAAATTAAGCCTTACCATGTACAGGATGGCCCTCTGCCTCCAACCTTTCTCTGCAGTCCATCTTTCACAGATGCCAGGGATATAATAGTCAAGTGCAGCTCAGATCACCACTCCTGTTTTCAGAAGTTTCAATGGCTTCCAATGGGCAACAGAATAAACTACATGTAAATCAGCAGGGAGGGAAACAAAACCAAAGATGAGGAAAATCCTAAAATTTACTACAAATGAACCTAGCAGTATTTAAAGTGGGTAACATACACACACTAAAGAAGACTTTCTTTGTTTCAAGGAAAACTGAAATTCGCATCCTCTGGACAGCCTTCCTCTAATCAGAATTCATTTGCTCCCTTAGCACATTGCCCGTGCCTATCTCATAGCACTTCTCTCTCTCTTTCGCATTCTAGGTAGTTAGATGCAGGACAACCTGTCACCCAGATTAGACTGTGAACGCCTTAAGGATAAAGACAGCATCTGGTTCATCTCAGATCTAAATAGCCCCAATACCTTTAAGAAGAGTGACTTCCTCTGTTGAAGGTGAGTGTTGAAGGTGATTCTGGGATTTTTAAAGGGGTATTGTTGCATATGCAGTTCATTCCAGGGTATTAATCCAGATGATCCAGGCCTACTTCCCAGTTCCTACATTTTACCTGTTCATTTTTTTCTTATTTGTTTGAGCTCAAACTGATCTCATATTTCCTGCCTTTTTTATTTGTGGATTCACATTTTGGTATTCCTCATTTCTGCTCCCCTGTTAATCAACCTTAAGGTATGCCTTCTTAAATTAATGTTAGTCATTAATGTCAGTTAACATTAATGAATCATTAATGTTAGTGATTCATTTGTGCATCATCACTCATCTGTACAGCTTAAACTTCAGCAAAAACTATCCTGATGTCAAAAAAACCACCAATATAATTATTAGAGAAACGCAAATCAAAAACTAGAATGAGGTACCACCTCACACCCATCAGAATGACCATCACTAAAATGTCTACGAATAACAAATGCTGGAAAGGGTATGGAGCAAAGGGAACGCTCCTACACTGTTTGTGGGAATGTAAATTGGTGCAGCCACTACAGAAAACAGTATGGAGGTTCCTCAAAAAACTAAAAATAGAGCTACCATATGATCTTACAATCCCCCTCCTGGGCATATATCTGGAAAAAACTGTAATTCAAAAAAATACATGCACCCCTATGTTCAAAGCAGCACTATTCACAACAGCCAAGACATGGAAGCAATCTAAATGTCCATCAACAGAAGAACAGATAAAGAAGATGTGGTACATATATACAATGGCATATTACTCAGCCATAAAAAAGAATGAAATAATGCCATTTGCAGCAACATGGATGGACTAGAGATTATTATACTAAGTGAAGTAAGTCAGAAAGAGAAAGACAAATATTATATGATACCACTTATAGGTGGAATCTAAAATATGACACAAATGAACTTACCTACGAAACAGACTCACAGACATAGAGAACAGATTTGTGGTTGCCAAGGGGGTGGGAGGGTGGGGAAGGGATGGAGGGGGAGGTTTTTTTTTTGCGGTACGTGGGCCTCTCACTGCTGCGGCCTCTCCTGTTGCGGAGCACAGGCTCCGGACGCGCAGGCTCAGCGGCCATGGCTCACGGGGCCCAGCCGCTCCGCGGCATGTGGGATCTTCCCGGACCAGGGCACGAACCCATGTCCCCTGCATCGGCAGGTGGACTCTCAACCACTGCGCCACCAGGGAAGCCCAGAGGGGGAGTTTTGAATTAGTAGGTGCAAACTGTTATTGAAAGAATGGATAAACAACAAGGTGCTACTGTAGAGCACAGGGAACTATATTCAATATCCTGTGATAAACCACAGTGGAAAAGAATATGAAAAGGAATGTTTATACATATGTATAATTGAATCACTTTGCATACAGCAGAAATTAACACAACATTGTAAATCAACTATACTTCAATTAAAAAAAGAATAACAGGGTTATATTGTCTCATTTAAATCTCACAGCAATCTAGTTTTTACTCATCTGTCACAGCTTAATTCAATCATCACTTCCTTAAGGATGCATCCTCTGATGTCCTTCACTATACCAAACCTTTATTAAATATAGCATCTTATAGCACTATGCATCTCTTTCATAATGCTTACCGCAGTTAAAATTTTACATTTTTTAACCAAAGTCTATCTTCCCTTTTGAACATTAAGTCCCTTTGAGGCTTAATAATATCTACTTTTGTTCACCACAGTGTCTCCACTGCCAGCTAAGCCATAAGGATCATCTTGTCCAGAAGTAATCCCCAGCAGAGTGGCTTCACACAAAGGATTGGCCTTATGCAAGTTCAGTGGAAACTCGTTAAGGTCCAGTTTTTAAGGCAATCAATCCTGGTCAGCTGCACAGCTTGGACAACAGTTGCCACAACAGTCCCACAATCATGAACGCTGATGTAGCAAATCCTGCCACTAGTTTGCTGTCATACAGCTTCAATTCCAAGACTTTCACCCCAGCCCACTAACACCTTAGAAGAAGTGTTAGTCACAGTAACACCTTTGCAGTCCTTATTTATATTCTACTGTCTCTGCTTTCTCTAGTCCTTGACAGCTGGGCTGGCTAAAAATCTCCACCGGGGGTCTGTGTCCTCTTCTTAACCAGTCTAAAGTAAGGTAGATAGATTTTATTATCAAGGCCTCAACTTCTTCAAATCCCAACCATAAGCAATGAGTGACAAGAGGTTAAAGCGAAGGTTCTGTCATGACATATTGCTATTGGACCTAACCCCTAACTATTCCTGGGTAGGGGCTGGTACTTCCTATATTGTGCAACCCAAAAGCCCCAGAGCCCAAATGTAGGAGTTCTCTCCCAAAGCTAATGTCTAATCCTGCTGGATCTCTGTGCATTCCCCTAGAATGCATCTGGGCAACCACCAATTGCTACTGCTCTGTTTCTGTGAATCTTCCTTAATTCAACAGCCATGTATATTTGCTGCTGTGCTGTTTGCCTCGTTCACATAAAATTATAAGTGATTGATATATAGTGGATACTGCATAAATACTGGCTCAACATTTGATCTAATAAGTAAACAGAGAGGTGAACAAACAACCTCATAAGGTGAGCACTCCTATCTCTATTTTACAGGTAAGCCAAACAAAGCAGAGGTAACCAGGCCCATATCACACAGTTAGTGAATGGTGGGTATAGGACGTGAATTCAGGTCTACCAGATTCCATACTACTTACTCTGAATCACTATACTGCAACTCACGGACTTCCTTAGGTGCACCACGCTCTGTGTCAACTGTAAGTAACGATAACAGCCACACTTTTTAAACTCCAGGCATCGTACTAGCTACCTGATTTATGAGATAAAGTCTAAGCTAATTATGCCAGAGAGTAATAATTCTAAATCCTACTAGATTTGAAGGAATCAAGGTCTTTCTTTTTTAACCTCTCACTTTTTAAAAATTGAAATATTTTGATGTATAATATTATGTTAGTTTCAGGTATACTACATAATGATTTGACATTTGCATAAATTATGAAATGATCACCAAGATTAAGTCTAATAATGTGTCCCCATACATTAGTATAGTATTATTGACCATATTCTTTATGCTGCATGTTACATCCCTGTGGCTTATTTATTTTATAAACAGAGGTTTGTACCTCTTAATCCTCCTTACCTACTTCATCCCCGTTCCCCGCCTGCCTGCCTTCCCTGAAGGAATCAAGGTCTTGATAATAACATGCCACTTCAAACTGGTTAGGAATGGGACATTGAGCCTGCTGATGGAGGTTCTTGGTCACCTTAGCTGTCAAGAAGTTGAGAAGGCAGAGGCTACAGAATATAAATCAGGGCTGTAAAGAGTCAAATACATCTTCTAGATTTCAGGTTGGGTGAATACAGCCTGAATAAATACAATAAAACTCTCAAGTTGAACTTTTCTGAAGACTTCTAGTACATGAGCAATTTTACCAGTCAATGGCAATGATAAACTCCAAAGGAAAGTCGTGCTACTGCTGTGTGTAGAATGCTGTGGTGCTACCACTTAATGAACCCCGTTCATTCCCAGCACTGCGTTGTGTGTTTATATGCCTTATTTTAAACTCTCAATTTTATGAGATGATTATCATCATTTGCATATGAAAAAACCAAAGGTCAAATTATTAAAAGATAATTGTCCAAGCCACATAAAATAACAGAATGTGGACTCATACGTATGACAAAAAGATTACCTTTCTACTGTAACAAGGAGCCTCCAAACATTATGAGGAAGCTATATTAGTTTTTCCTAATTTCTTCCCTAAAAATTCATAACACATCCTCAGATTTTTCATTATTCTTGAGTATTTTGTAAATATGATAGTTGAATACATTCCACAGGGTGATCATTGCTCTGTAGTTATCCTCTAGAGTTAGTTTACTTTTGTGCTTGATACCCATGTTCAATGTCACCCACAAAATATTTGGACTCAGAATCATCTTTAAAGAATTTAGATGTGCTACACTGTGAGAGAAATTAGCTTCACAAACAGTATCACTGCAAAGAGAACACAGAGGTTCTGAAAGGAATTCCACCATCACTGGATTTCATGTGTGCACAGCAAAAGCAACACAGGCTAACTCTGCTTGGCGAGTTTGGGAATATGCCCCAAAGAGGAGGACACACTTAACTGTCCCCAAAAAGGAAACTTCTCTGGGGGAATAGAAGGATAATCACATAACCTTTGAGGTAAAGGTTAAATGGGAGGCAGCAGGGACCCCACATAATCTTAAGGCTGAGAAATGTTAGAGAGGTCCCAGGTTGGAGAAATACAGGCAGAAAATTCTTTGCCATCTTACCTGTCCTGAGGCAATGGGAAAAGGGGAGCTATTGACCTATAGGACACAAGTCTCCCTCCAACACTCTAGGAGAACCCCAGAATTCAGGTTGCAATCAGAGATGGAAGATGTTAAGGCCTCACCTGATGGGGAAATATTCAGCAATGCTGTCAGTTGCCACATGGACAGTTTGGTTGCTTCTGGAACCCTGTTTTGGACAGAAGGAATGTGGAGAAGGGGTCTTAGGAATAGGCTGAGACAAGCTCAAGATAGAGAACATAAAGGTTTTGGTTATGAGATGCACATTCCTTAAATTATACCCAGGGAGTCAGTCCTGCAAAACACTTGATATGCGCTCGCTCGCGCGCGCTCTCTCTCTCTCTCTCTCTCTCATGAAAGTGATTATAAACAAGATCTCAACTGACTACCTCTCTTGCTTATTTTCCTACAAAGATAGGTCTAATACATTAATTTCCATTGAGGAAATATTGGGTCTGTTATATACGTACATGAGAAATCCACAGCCATTGTAAGCTATGATCTCTTGAGCTCATTTAAGCTCTGGCTAAGTCTTTATTTCCAAATGTTTGCATGTCACTTTTAAAAAAATTATTAGTAGTTTCAATAGCCATGAGATTACTCCTTAGAAATAACAATTCTGTTAACTGGAAAAAGGTTTTCATCACTATTGTACTCCAAAAAGAATATCAAAGGGAAAACTGTACTATCAGCTAAGATTTGGTTCTCAGATATAAAAGTTCTACCCTTGCGGTTATCGTGAGCTAGCCATGAGCACAGTCTAGAATAGGAGGGTTCTATGAATTGAGTCAGAATAAGGCGTCATCCACCCAGAGGGAACAAATCTGGGAGGGAGAATCACTGTCAAGGTAAGACAGTTTCAGAGTAATAGTTAACATTTTTTTGAGTAGCCATTATATTCTGGTGCTCACTGAGCTCTATTTTTCATATTAAAATTTGTATTATAAAGTATTTATAAATTATACAATAAGAGATGCCAATGTGCAGACCATAGAAATTTTTTTTTTTTTTTTTGCGGTACGCAGGCCTCTCACTGTTGTGGGCTCTCCCGCTGCGGAGCACAGGCTCCAGACGCGCAGGCTCAGCGGCCATGGCTCACAGGCCCAGCCGCTCCGCGGCATGTGGGATCTTCCCAGACCGGGGCATGAACCGGTGTCCCCTGCATCGGCAGGCGGACTCTCAACCACTGCGCCACCAGGGAAGCCCCAGACCATAGAAATTTAAGGTAACATTGTCATTTTTGCTTAAAATCCATCTCTTTTAAAGAGATAAAACATTACAAATTCAGCTAAAGTTTCTTGTGTATCACTCCAATCATATTTTTTATTTTTAGCACACCTATATTTACAGAATTTGCCTTTTTCACCCAGCAAATATTTTGATATTTACCTATGTTGATACATGTAGATCTGGTTGATTCACATTAGCTTCTACATGGAACTTCACCAAAGAATGAATCTCAGTTGATCCTCTCCAGTAGGGTCTTTCTACCCTTTTAACATTCAAAAAGTGCTGTAAAGACCAATCCTGTGCATATCTCCTTGTGTACTTGTGCAAATTTCTCTAGGTCCTCTCCTTGAAGCAGATTTTCTGGGTCATTAAGGTATGTTCCCTCCAACTTTATTAGGCATTGCCAAGATTATTTCCAAAGTGATTGTGTCAATTTACACATCTATCAGAAAGGTATGAGTTCTTTTGCCCACTTTTTTCTTGGTATTTTTTCTTTCTTATTGTTTTCTAAGTATTCTTTTGGAAATTATTTCAATGCAAATAAATTGTTCCAATCTATGGTTTAATACTTCACTTTACCAGTGTCTTTTATCACAAAAAAAATCTTAATGTGGAAAATTATAACATTTTCCTCCTAGGTTTGTGCTTTTTATCTTAAAAAGAAACTCTATACCTCAGTGTGATATATTTTATTTTCTTCTAAGTGTTTAAATTTCTTTCCTCTTCACATCACATTTATCTTCAAACCAGCTAGAATGTATTTTTGCGTATAGTATTAGGGAATCTCTTTTTGCAGAGATAGCCATTAAAAAAAGTCCATCCTTTCACCATTGTTTTAAAGCTATCTGTCATAATACCATGTTTTCATATACAGCTTGGCCTGTTTCTAGGCTGTTTTGGTCTATTGATCTGTCTCTATTTGCCTGTTGATGTCACACAGCTTTACTAAATTACTATAATTTTCTAATAAGTCTTGGTATCCAGTAGGGTAAGTTCTAATTTCTTTTTTTCAGAACTACTTCGCTCTTCTTGCTCTTTATTCTACCATATAAATTTTAGGATTAGCTAAATCTCCCATTAGTGTCTTTTAAAAAATCTATTTCTTAACAATTTGTTGGTAGTGAATGGGAACTATTAATTTTTTTTTCAGTTTTGTGGTTGATTGGCCAAATCTTTTATTTAGTATTCCATCGCTGATCAACACAAATATTTGATATTATTGGGGAAGAGGGGAGGGGTGCTGTGTGGCAAAAAAAAATCATGTTGCAATTACACTTGAAGTTGTACTGATTTTCCAAATTAATCTGGCAAGGTTGAGAACGGTTATGATAAATTCTTCTGAACCATGACAAGACATGAATCTCCATTTATTTAGGCTTCTTTTATGTCCTTTAAGAAAAATTAGCAATTCTTCCATTAAGGTCTTACACATTTTTGCCAGGTTAACTCGTGGATCTTTTTTTTTTGGTTGAGCTATTTCTTGCATTTGATCTTCTGGGCCACTATTGCAGCCTCTCCTGTAATTCACCTACTTTATTATTTTGTCAAAAAATCATGTTTTTAGAGTCATATATGTGAGTGTGTTACATTCAGGTCTCTTTAAGGACTTTTTGTTGTTGTTCAGGTGTTCATCTGTTTCTCTAGCAATTATAACACTGAACATGGATCCTAATATTTTGACCCGATCCGTCTTTGCTCGTTAGAGATCCTTGACTGTACAATTACCTTTCTTTCAGATAAACAGAGGAATTCACAGGAGCTAAATGGAAAAGGTGTTTCTTACCCTGTGCTTGGGGTGAAAAAAGGAGATTCTCATATTCTTGAGCCACTTTGGAGGAAGCCTCTGTGATCTTTGCTCAAGCCCTTCTCCCCACCATAAGAGTATAGACCACTCAACCCATGCCCTTGCCTTTTGTGGACAGGAGGACCTCATAACAGGCTGAGATCCTCAGATGTTGAAATGCCAAGCTCTCAGAGATCCTCTGAGTTTCTGAGCTCTAATGATGCTTACTTTTGATTCTTCCACCCCTAGCGGAAGAATCCCAATTCTCCAATTCTCTAGAGCCAAGGGCAAGTAGCTTGCAGTTAGGAATCGAAGCTATCTGGATACCCAAATCCACCCTTGGTATATTTTCTACTTGTTTTTTAAAATTTGTTGGTGGTGAAAGGGAATGGTATTAATTGATTTTATGAGGGGCGTTTTGCAGTTTTGTGGCTGGTTGGCCAAATTTTTAATATAGTATTCCATCCTAGTTCAACACAAGAATGGTATTTTGGGGAGTAAGGGAATAGGAGATTCTGCAGATTTCCGAAGAATAAGAAAACAGGCAAAATGTGGCCAGCATTCTCCATTTGTTTTTTTAGACTTACTGAGTGAATAGAACTTTCTTTCGTTACATATACAACTGATCTAAGTGGTTTTTGTTGTTGCTGTCGACTGTTTGGTTTTTAATACGGTTAACACTGAGATTCACTTTGAAAGACACTTAGAAATCTTAGGAGTAAAACACACCAATCCCTCCCCCTCTCCCAAAAATCTAGTTGGTTTGAATGGACAGAATGACCGAATTTTCCATTTTAGGTGTGCAGAAAGATCTTTGTAAAAGATCTTAGAACTTTAGGCCTCATTTATCAGGTGAATTTAGAAGGAAGGAAGCCTTTAGGAGAATTTCTACTTGGAAATATAAGAAAACTAGTACGCAGGTTCAAGTCGTATACTTTTAAATGAACTTGTTGAAAGAAACGTTAACAATTCCAAAACGCAATCAAAACAAGTTTTAACTTTTTCCTCTCAAGAGTACAAAAAAAAAAATTATGGAGAGAAAGTTAACAGGGAATTCTTAAAACGTAAAAACAACTCTTCTTTGCGCTAGTCCTTAAGTAGTTACCATAGAACAGTCTCTACTTTTCGGCAGCTTCTTTGTAAAAACAACTCTTCTTTGCGCTAGTCCTTAAGTAGTTACCATAGAACAGTCTCTACTTTTCGGCAGCTTCTTTGAATGCAGATTTCGGTCCCAAGTCTCTTGGTGCTTAGTATCTGCTCCGGTCTCCCCCTCTCTCCGCACAGCTTCCCAGGCGGCCTCCGCCTAGCGGGGCCCTGCGGCCGGACCCGCTGTAGGACTCGCGCGGGGGCGGGCACCCCCTCTCCATGGACCGCAGCCTCCCGCGATCAGCTCTGCCTGCCCGGTCGCGGCCCCTCCAATAGCGCTCGCTCCGGCCGCCACCGTAAGCATCGGGCGGGCAGCCGCGGTACTCGTCGTAGCGGCCGCCGCCGTAAGATGGCGGGGGCCCCCGTGAAGGGGCGGCGCTGCGCGGGTCCCCGTAGCTCTCGAAGGGGTCTCGGTAGGAGCCTCCGCTCGGGTGATACAGGTAGTCGCGGTCGCGCCCCCCGTAGCCGTCTCGCTCACCGTAGCCTCTCGATGGACAGTCGTCCCGGGCGCTGGAGTGGCCGTAGTCGCGGTAGGTGTACTCTCTGGGCGAGGGAGCAAAACCCCGGGGGTCGCGGGCGCTCGAGTAGTCGCGGCTCGACGAGTAGCTGTCACGGGGCGAGTAGCCCTCCTCCCGGGGGCCCAGGTAGGGGTCCCGGCGCGGGGGCGGCGGCTCCCGGCGCAGCGGGCCGGCATAGCCGTCTCGGCCCCGCGTGGCCGGGGGCCGCCCGTGTATTCCACCATTTCCGCTGCGGGCCGGGCCCGACGGCGCGGCCCTCTTCGGGGGCGGGCCGGCCCTGCGCGGCGGCGGCGGCCCGCGCTTCACAGGCAGCGGGGCCCGGGAGGACCGCAGGTAGAAGTCGCCCGCGTAGCCGCCGTCGTCCGCCGGCCCGCCCCGGGACTGGGGGCGCCGTGGGCCGCTGCCGCGGTCCCCGAGCAGGCCCCTCGGGCGGCTATGGGACGGCGGCGGGCCCCGCCGGCTGCTCTCGAACGCCGGCTTGGTGGCCTGGGCCACCTTTATGGCCTTACCATCCAGGGTCTTGCCGTTCATATCTCTGGCGGCGGCCTTGGCATCTGCCGGGCTTTCGAAGGTGACGAACGCGAAGCCCCTGGACTTGCTGGTTTCTCGATCTTTCATCAGGAGCACCTCGGTGAGGCAGCCATACTTGCCAAACGTGGCCTCGAGGATTTTCTCGTCGGTTTCGAGGTTGAGCCCGCCAATGAAGAGCTTCCCCGGGCGGTCCACTTCCACCATGTCTGCGGGTCGGGTGGTCAGTGGCGTGGGCGGCGAAGTCGAGGCACGGGTCTTGGCTTCCGAGCCCCGCTGGCCGAAGGCGGCTCCTACCGGTTGGGCGGCGCGTCGTCGCGGAAACCCCGGAACCACAAGTCGGCTGCGCAGGCGGAATGCGCCGGTTTGTGCCTCTCGGGTCTAGTTCCCGCCGCCTGGCTGGCTCTTGCTGGTTGTGATTGGTTGGTGGTGCGGGGAGGGCCGTCCCGCCGGCAACGAGGCAAGTTGGCGGTTTTGTGACTTTTTTCACACTCGTTTACCTTTGGCCTGAATTCTTTCAGTCACTCCTGAAAAAAAGTTTTTCCCATTGCTCTTAATGAGAGGGATTTTAATGCGTTCCAATCCACGTTACCTAAAACCATATTCAAACAGAAAAAGTAGTTGAAAAAAATGGAGTAATAATTTTAAAGTTTTAAAATGCAGTTTCTACGTAAAATGTGTTAAGAATAAGATGTTTTGCGTTGCCAAGGGGAAAGAGAGAAAATGATAAGTGGAGGGTTCTTCGGTGGTATAGGAAGAAGAGGGAGTCATTCTTTGGATGTGCCATCTTTCCCTCCTGCACCGTTTTCTTGCATTTTTCAACCTTCAAAGGACTCAGTTATGTAGTACTGAAACTGCCCTTTAAGATAAATATTGAACGGAAAGTCACCTGAGGGACAAAATAAAGGCAAATGTGACAGCACTAGGACACTCGCCAAAGTAGCACCTAAGCAAGCATAGGACACTAAAGACTTTACCGCTTCATCGCGAAAGAAAGGCGCACCTCAGGAAAACAAAACATTTTGGGTTCATTCTAACGAATTACACAGTTCAGATTTGTTCCTCACGATATTCTCTGAATGGAAATAAGTATGAAAAGTAAATTGGTGAACTATCTTCACCCAAGATAGTAATGTCTAAAGCCACTTTTTTTTTAATATTTACTTTGTGTGGGAGTGTGTATATATATATATTATGTGTTACATTTTTTTATTGCAATAGCCATATAATCTTGAAAAGGGTACTGCAAGGAGGCATTTTTATGATGTTTCTGATTTTAATGGGTACTCTTTTAAGGCTTTGAGAGTTTTTTAGCATGCATAAATGGAAGTTAAAGTATAAATGCATCCCATCAGTTCATGTGAGGAATTGCAGTAACAAAATTTTATTATTAAAATCATTATTATATTTCTAAGGTAAACTTACCTGTTGGGATGTATTCATTTTTAAATATGTTAACGAATTTTGTTTGCTCATACTTAGAAATTTTACATTTCTGGGCATAAAGGGTATTAGCCAATAATTTTCTTCCCCATACCTAGCTGGGGAGATTTTTGCCCAAATTTCTTTTAGTTTTCAGTCTATTCAGATTTTTAAAAATTTCTTCTTGACTTGGTCTTTGTAAGATATACTTTTTTCTAAAAGTTATCCATCTTTGTTTAATTTGAAAATTTATTTTATCAATAGCCTGTCCGGTTTTGCTTTCTTTTTTTGTGACCAGTCTTGCCAGAAGATTTTATCTTTTCAAAGAACTACACTTTTTCTTTGCTGATCCTCTGTTTTGATTTTATTTGCTGCTACTGTCTTTTTTCCTTTCCATAATTCTTTGGATTTACAATTTGTATTATTTTCATTCTAGATTTTTAGGTAAGACACTTAGTGCATTAAGAGTTTCAAAAAACATTTCTTCTGATTGTTATATCTAAGTTTAAATTTTACTCTCCATGTACTAGTTAACAGCATGCCCTGAGCTGTGATACATGGTTATTTTCACTGTTGTTCAGTTCCTAACATTTTCTCATTTTCATCATTTCTTGACTCATGAATTATAAAGAAGTATGTTTTAAAAATTTCAAACATATGGATATTTTTGGTTTTCTAACATGCTCTATATGATATCCATACGTTGGTATTTGCTGAAACTTGCTTTACGACCTGAAGTATATGTGTGCTTGTTGTGTGTCTAATAGTCCACGTATGCTTGAGAAGAAAGTATATTCTCTAAATATTGGGGTAGAATTCTTTCCTTATATAGTGATGTTCAAGTCTTCCTCATCCTAACTTATTTTTTATTTGATAGAGTTGTTGAGAACTGTTTTAAACTCCCATAATTGTGGATTTATTAATTTCTCTTTATTTTTATGTCCATTTTTGCCTCATGTAACTTAAGATTATATTGTTAAATGCATGAAGATTGAGAATTGCTATGTATTTCTGGTGAATGATTTTATTATGTAATGATCCTCATTATTTATAATATTTTTTTACCTTAATTTGTTTTGTCTGACACTTATGTAGCTCAATATTTTTCAGAATTTTTTCTGCCAGCTTATTGTGTGCCGTCTGTTAACCATGCCTTTCTTGCCTCTTTTTTCCATCTTTCCTGCCATCTCTGGTATCACATGATTTGACTATTCCTTTCTTTTTCCTCTAACAATATGGAAGAAGTTATGTTTTCTATATCTATTCCTTGAATGATTACCTTTAATGTTTTTATTGAGGGCTAACTTATAAACACAAAATTTACAAGTTTATGTATAAAATCTTAAATTTACTGCTTAATTAATTTTTACATATGTGTACATCCATGTAAACATGGATGACCCACATCAAGATCTATAACATTTCCATCACCCCCAATTGTTCCCTCATGCCCCTTTCAAAATAATACCTTCCGCTCAGAGGTAACCACTTTTCTGACTTACATAAGCATAATTTTGTTTTGCTTGTTCTTTGACTTTATATAAATGGAATCATATAGAATGAACTCTTCTGTGTCTGGCACTCAGTATATTTTTGAGATTCATCCATGTATTGTACACACCAGTAATTGCACTTTTTCTTTGATTTTTTTAGTCGTTGTATGACTATACCAAAATATTTTTTTTTCCATTTTTCTGTTGATGGACATAGGAGCTTGTTGGGGAATGATTCCTTTTTCCTCCAGTTACCACAATGCCCTCTCCCCATATAATCAGTCCCAGATCCCACAATACATCCAGAATCCATTCACTTAACTACTTCTGCACTACAATCCCCTTCATACCAACTACCTATGTCCCTTAGCTGGACACCTGCTGGGGACACAAAGTCTTATGAGTGGGTAAAATGGTCAACAGTCCCAAGGGTCTGGGACTCCTTGACAAGGGAGCCTCATGTCCCTTGTCAAGTATCAAAACCCATTGGTGATCTGTACCCGGAGCTGCAATTAGATTGAGAGAATATAGAAATGTAAGGGTTGATAGAATTTAAGTGGAGGTTTGGATGAGAATTGGAATGTTTAAACAGGCTTTACGTGAAATGATAGGGTCTCTTTGTCTCTTTTACCTGAGTGTATTATGTGGATGGATATTGTATCTGACTGAGGAATGTTTCCCCTACCTACTGTTGTAAAACACAAGACAGAAATTGCTCCTTAAGCAGCATTAATAGGACATGCTAAATGGGAACAAGTAAGATTGCCTGAACACAAACGATGCGACCAACAAGGAATTAATTTCCAAAATATAAAAACAGCTCATACAGCTTAATATAAAAAAAATAAACAACCAAATCAAAAAATGGACAGAAGACCTAAATAGACATTTCTCCAAAGCAGACATACAATGGCCAACAGGCACATGAAAAGATGCTCAACATCCCTAATTATTAGAGAAATGTAAATCAAAACTACAATGAGGTACCACCTCAAACCAGAAGAATAGCCATCTTCAAAATTCTACAAATAATAAATGCTGGAGAGGGTGTGGAGAAAAGGGAACCCTCCTACACTGATGGTGGGAATGTAAATTGGTGCAGCCAATATGGAAAACAGTATGGAGGTTCCTTAAAAAACTAAGGTTACCATATGATCCAGCTATCCCACTCCTGGGCATATATCCAGAGAAAACTCTAATTAAAAAAGATATGTGCACCCCAATGTTCATTGCAGCACTCTTTACAATAGCCAAGACATGGAAGCAGTCTAAATGTCCACTGACAGATGAATGGATGTGGCATATCTTCATACACACACACATACACACACACACACACACACACACACACACACAGGAATATTACTCAGCCATAAAAAGAATGAAATTATGCCACTTGCAGCAACATGGATGGACCCAGGGATTATCATACTAAGTGAAGTAAGTCAGACAGAGAAAGACAAATATATGACATCACTTATATGTGGAATCTTAAAAAATGATAAAATGAACTGTTTACAAAACAGAAATAGACTCACAGACATAGAAAACAAACTTATGGTTACCAAAGGGGAAAAGGGGGCGGGATAAACTAGGAGTTTGGGATTAACAGATACACACTACTATATATAAAATAAACAACAAGGACCCACTGTGCAGCACAGGGAACTATCAATATCTTGTAATAACCTATAATAGAAAAGAATCTGAAAAAGAATGTGTATATATATATACACACACACACACATATAGACATACATATATATCTGATTTACTTTGCTGTACACCTGAAACTAACACAACACTGTAAATCAACTATACTTCAATTAAAATTTCTTTTCACAAAAGACTGCCTGAGCCCACACAGTATAGAATAAAACCTTGAATGCTGGTACGAGTGAATCCTCTGTACCAGAGACCTATGTGGAGTATAAACAGGTTTATAGCAAAAGCTTGTGAACACTCCACAGTAGTGACTCCTGGGACTTGGACTAGAGAATGTCCATTTGAGGGGCAATTACTAGCTTGCTACTGAACATTAATTGAAACTGTCCCTATGACTGAAGGACAAAAAAAATAATCTTCTCACCTCGCACCCATTAGTATGGTTACTATCAAAAAAAAAAAAAAAGAAAGAAAAAAACAGAAAATAACATGTTGGGGAGGATGTGCAGAAACTGAACACTTGTGCACCTACTGGTAGGAATGTAAAATGGTGCAGCCACTATGGGAAACAGGGTGGTGGTTTTTCAAAAAATTAAAAACAGAATTACCAGATGATCCAGCAGTCTACTTCTAGGTATGTATAAAAAAGAATTGAAAGCAGGGTCTCAGATGTTTTATACCCATGTTCATAGCCACATTATTCACAATAGCCAAGAGGTGGAAGCAACTCGTGTCCATTGCCAGATTAGTGGATAAACAAAATGTAGTATATATGTACAGTGTAATATTATTCAGACTTAAAAGGGAAGGAAATGCTGATACCTGCTATAATATGGATGAACTTGGAGGACATTATGCTAATTATTTAAAATAAGTCATTCACAAAAAAGACAAATACCGTATGGTGATTTCACTTATAAAAGGTGTCCTAGAATAGTCAAGTTCATAGAAACAGAAAGTGGAGCAGCAGTTGACAGGGGTGGAGGGAGGGAGAAATGAGGAGCTATTGTTTAATTGGTATAGAATTTCAGTTCTTCCAGATGAAAAAGTTCTAGGGATTTGTTGCACAACAATGTGAATATACTTAACACTACTGAACTGCACATTTAAGAATAGTTAAGATGGTAAACTTCATGTTATGTGTATTTAAACACAACTAAAAATTTTGTAAATAAAAAATAAATAATAATCTTAAAACCTGAAGTATCAGTGACGTCTTGGGTGAGGTCAGAAAAACATGTTCATGGGGAGGGCAGTGGCCAGTAGAGTTCCATAATAAAATGGAAATGGTTTGTATAGGAATATGTTATCAGAGGAATGCAGAGTTACTCAGTGGATTCACAAGCAGGTGTACTCTTTTCTCCAAGGACTGACTATGGAAACACATGAGGGAACTGCCAGAGTCTATTCTATGGATAGTGCCCTGTAAACAGCTTTTCAGCTGACCAAAAAAGAGCTGCTTCATTTATGGATGGCAGTTCCAAGGTGAACGGACCGCATCCTGTTGGGAAGTTTACCATATTGTTCGAAGAAGGTAAAAACCAATTAGTTCAGCAGGACTTTTTGGTCCTCCTTTTGAGTAGGAATCCAATGTAATAATGAAAAAAAAAAAACCCAGTCAGTTCAGTGAGCTGAATTATATTCTGTTTACCTAGCAATGACAGAAGAAATGAACGATGATAAAAAGCCCCTATGTTTGAGCTTTTACTGACTCATCGGTGGTGTCCAATGGCCTGGCCTTAAGGGAATGGAAAACTGGCCTAATAAAGGGATGCCCCTATGAGGCATGGCCATAGGAATCACTATGAGAATTTGAGGGATGCGTTACAGTAGGACATGGTGATGCCCGTAGGAAGAAGTGACTAGCAGGTTCACAAGGTGGTTGGAACTGACTGATGGATATCCTGGTGTGCTTGGTTGAGGAGGCCACCTGGGTGCATAATATGAGTGGCACTGAGGGACTACAGCAATACAGAGATGGACTCAGTCTAGACATACTCCTCCTGCACCTATGAAGCATAAACTGCCACTAAGAACTGTTTTGTTTGCCAAAAGAAAAAGAAAAAAAGAAAAAAGACAGAGCCTGCAGATGGGCTGTTTCAGATACCTTGGAGGCGGAAAGACCGTGAACATAGCAAGTGGCAAGTGAGTCAGATGCTGATATCCAAGGGGTCTTGACAAGAATAGATCCTGACTCTGGTGTAGACTTTGCTTACTCAGAGACAGATGCAAATGCTCAGAGTACTATAAAAGAACAGTACAGAAAATATTATACCAATGTGGATCACCAAGTGACATTTCTTCAGACCAAGGTACATACTTTACACCCCATAGCGTAAAGAGATGGCCAGAGAGATATCCTGCTCAGAGTAATAGTTTGATAGACAGTTGGAATTGGGAATTAAAGCATCAGTTGTCTAAAAGGCAGGTAGATACAGGCGTGAGGGGCTCTCTTACCTTCATGAGTGTGTGCTCACACTCAACATGAGCGGAGCTAAGGGAGTGTCCTCACTAACTAGAGTCCTCTTTTTCTTTTCTTCCTTATGGATATGGGGTGGAAGAGGACACTAGTATGACTGTGCAGTCCTTCCCACATGGAAGATGACTGATGACCATAACGTTTTCTTTCCTTCCCACCTCACCTCACCTTTCTTTTCCTTACATAATGGTCACAGAATCAGGGCTGCCACTACAAGTCCCAGAAGGAGGGATGATACCCAAGCAAGAAACTATAAATTTTTATGTCAGAATTCCTAAGGACCTGATGGAGTGGATTGTCCCTTTACCCTTTTTGGCAAAACTGGGATTAACAGTGAATGCAGCTATATTGTCTTATGGTAAAAACGGCCATGGGTTCTGTGTCTACATAACCCTACTCTAAATGAATGGGAGGTACTTTCTACAGGAGTACTGCGGTCTGCAACCTAGAGCAGCATAGCGGGTGCCACGCTCCCTTCCAAAAGTGGAAAAGTTTGGGTATAAATGGAGAGAGGGAGGGTAAAGGAATGAATAAATGGGTTACATGAAGAGGGACACCCAAAATTACATTAACACTCTGAAAGCGGCTCAAAGCAAGAGATGATATTATCTCTTAGCTCGATGAGACCACATGCCTGAAAGAATGGAGCTACACAGTGCAGAGGCCACTCCTGCTTTTGGAACCTGCCAAGATCAAATGGAAGCCTGCAAACCTGGGTGGCCTTATCCTGGGAGATCTTTCATACAATATGAAGACGGACTGGACTGAATGGAACTCTGGGAATGTGCCAGTCTCTTTTGACTTTCATTTTCCAAGTTATATCTACCATAATGCAATATGGTCTTACAGTTACATTGTTGTTAAAATGATAATACTGATATTGATAGTCAAATGTACTTGGAAATTGAGTTAGAAGCCTCCCATTTCTTTTTTATTTTTTATTAAATTTTTTTTTTTTTTTTGCAGTCCCCAGGCCTCTCACTGTTGTGGCCTCTCCCATTGCGGAGCACAGGCTCTGGACGTGCAGGCTCAGCGGCCATGGCTCACGGGTCCAGCCGCTCCGCAGCATGTGGGATCTTCCCGGACCAGGGCATGAACCCATGTCCCCTGCATCGGCAGGCGGACTCTCAACCACTGCGCCACCAGGGAAGCCCAAAAAGCCTCCTGTTTCTATTCTACACTGACTCCTCCAAATGTTGCTGTATCTGTTAAGGTCAGACAGATATGATCTTTTTGCTATAAGGGATCCATTGTCAAAGACCAGGGGGTAGCCTATGGTACAACAAAAAACATTTATTTGGTCTTTGTCTAAAACCCTTGCAATTTCCTGAGTGATAGGAGTGTCTTTTATTGTCCATAATGAGACCCCTTCCACCACACCTGAGGAAACTCCTAACGGGGCACCTAGAGAGCTTCAGGTTGGGGCCTGGTCACCAGAGGAACCAGCCATGAGATTAGAGGGTTAGAACCTGATCTCTGGGAAGGGGGCTGAAGATTGAATTCAATCACTAATGGCCAATGATTTAATCAATCCTGCCTATGAAATGAAACCCCATGTAAAAACTCTAAACAGCAGAGTTCAGGGAACATCTGGGTTGGTGAACACAGGATGTGCTGGGAGGATCACGCACTCGGAAGGGGAACGGAAGCTCTGTGAATCTACTCCTCCCCACTCGCAACTTGCTCTTCATCTGGTTGTTCATTTGTATCCTTTATAATAAACTATCATCATAAGTATAGCACTTTCCTTAGTTCTGTGAGTCATACTAGAGAATTATAGAACCTGAGGGGGATTGTGGGAATTCCCAAATTGGTAGTTGGCCTGGAATCTATTGTGGTAATCAGGGAGAGATGGTATGTCATGTCCCAACAACAGTCCTCAATTCTCTGACACCAACTGGGTGTCCCGTAATTCAACTCATTTCTGACACTAGTACCCAGAGTTAGCACAGACTGTGCAGCTTAAGGCCTCAGTTCCAACAAAACTGCTCTCACTTCAGAGGCCAGCTGCAAATGGGGTCCCCAAATTTCTGCCTGGCCAACTACAGAGCAACTACAATGAAGAGGTTCTGACATACATGGTCTTTGTAAATTCTACACTCGTGGTCTGGGCTGCTCTTTTTGAAATATTTTAAAGTAATAATTATAATATCTGAAATTATAAAAAGGCATTAAATAGATGAGTATTTTGTGTGTTTACCCACTGTTCCCCACGTACCCATGAAAAAGAATGTCTCATACTATTTTTCAATCCTTGTACAACTACTGGCAGCAAACTGTAGTAGATTTGAATGATGAATGAAGGTACGAATACCAGTGAACAAGGAAGGGTCCACCAAAGGAGCTAGAACCAGGTAGGGGGGTGGGGGCATTCTCTATGGAGTCTTTCACTGGCTACACTGGCACCAGTATCCTCCAAGAGCGTAACTGGGCCAGGGTACCCTAGATGGAGACTTAGGGGGCAGAGGAGCTCCAAGATGAAAAAATGTATTACCATCAGGGAATAGAGATGACATTTCAAGAAAAATAAAAAAGAATAACACTCCTCACTCTAAAAATTAAAAACAAAAAAAAATCTCTGCAAAGGGCTATGCCCTGACAAGGATGAGTTGCAGAACACGAGGAATCGTCTTGAAGGTCCTTATCTCCTCAGGGTAGAAATCCCTAAATCAATTGAATGAGATCCCCATCCTTCCTACTAGGAAGGTCAGGGGAATTTCTCTGGAAGCAGCACCAGCGCCTGTAGACTGGGCCCCTGAATCTGTCCCCTGTATCTTCAGGGACTGAGTTCTGATCCAACCATCCAGACACACAGAGTGATCTCACGACTCTATACCATGCCACAAACTCCTTGACAGTGAGGAGGGAGCTTCCCAGTTAGTCTGAAGCTTGGGCACCCTCTCTTTTTCTTCTTAATTTTTAAAATTGTGGTAAAATACACTTAACATAGAATTTACCACCTTAAGCATTTTTAGATACACAGTTCAATAGATGTGATGTTGTGATTTATAATAAATATATATTTTTGTCTTGGTCCATGGTTCCTGGCTCACAGCTCCTAAAACCCTTGGAATATCCTAAGCAATGAGAGCAATGGGAAATATTTAATATTTGGTTTTTGTCATGGGTTTCTGAAATAGTTCCAGAGCCATAAAGGTGAAAGGAATGTCTTGTCATTCATAACAAGCCCCCTTCTACCACACTTGGGTTTATGTTAATGAGACAACAGTGAACCAGAGAACTTATTGAACTTAGGTTGTGGTGAGGAAGACAGACAGAAAGAAATAAAATAAGGAAATCTTTGTGTTAGTGCTAGGAAAGGAAGGAACACCGATGCATTGTTAGGAAAAGGGGAGAGAGTGGTACTTACAATAGAGCACTCAACCTCCCGGAGGAGATATTTAAAGGATGGTCCACAGCCAGATCTATGAAGAGTGGAAGAGCAGAGTAGGCAACTGCACAAAGGACCAGTGGTGAAACACTTGGAGCATACAAGGAATTGGGAAGAAATTACATTGTTTAGTGAGAGGGGAGAGTGACATATTGGAAAGCTGAACCAAATTATGCAGCCTTTTGAATACAAAGAATTTGGTCCAGCTCTAGTAACGTTCACTTACTCTCTCATTCAAAGAATATTTCTTGAACATCTGATATTAAGGCAGGTATTGTACTAGGTGAAAGAGATTCTGAGGTGATGACAAACAGTAAAGGGGGCTGTTGAATTAAAAAATTAATTACATCTGAAAGACAAAAGTACTAACAATAGTCTTTCTTCCCTCTGTTGCTATAAAGGAACCTGTTCATTTTCACCCTTTCCTCTGCTCTTAAAGAAGGATATTTATTTTCTGGTAGAGGTTCTGTGATGATCTACAAAATAAAGAAATGAAGACTAAGGAAGGAAAAGAAAAATATTAGAAGGAACGATATATGCATAAGAAAACACACAAAATGATAAACTGAAAGTTTAGGGTTTTACTCTGTTTGAAAGTAATGTTGTCAAAGGTTTACATTGTGTTTAGGGGACAAAAGATGAGGCTGAATGTAATCACTAGGGGTGGAAGGAGGGGGAAAAGAGACTTCAATATGGTTTTTGTTTTGTTTTTAAAGAAAACTACATTGAAAGTAGTGTAGACAATATAGAGTAGAATGCAGTATGAGAAACCAGGAGACCAGACAGGAAATCATGACCTTAAAGAAACCGTAGCAGGAGACTAGAAAGAGGAATCTTTTCAACCTAGTTATCCATTATAATTTTCTCTTTCACTCTTAAATGTGCTTATGATACAAGGTATGATATGTGTTTTTTTCCTACACCATGAAGCAATGAACTCCATTCGCCTCAGACAACGACCTGGTGTACCACAAATTTAACTCAGTTCTGACACTATCTACCTGGAGATAGCATCAGATCCAATAGGTTAAAGGCTCAGTCCCACAAGACTGCCCCCACATCAGATGCCAGTCATAAGTCCAAGTTGCTACCTGTGTGTCTGACCAACTGGCTATAAACCCAAGGACCTCAGACCCCTTCCTGAGGTTCAGTTAATTTTCTGCAGTGGCTCACGGAACTCAGGAAAGTAATTTACTTACTAGATTACTGGTTTATTACAAACGACAGTAAAGAACATGAATGAAGAGCCAGATGAAGAGATACATAGGGCTATAGGTCCTGCACAGCAGGAGCTTCTGTCCCCAAGGAGTTGGAGGCCTGGCAGGTGGATGTGTTCTGGTTACCATCCTGGAAGTTCTCCAGATCCCTCCCTTTTGGGTTTTTATGGAGGCTCCTTTGTATAGGCATGATTGATTAAACCACTGGCCACTGGTGACTGAGTCAACCTCTACACCTACCCCCTCATCCCTGATTACAGGAGATGTGATTGAAAGTTCCAACCCTTTAACTGGTTGGTGCCCCTGGCCACCAGCTCCACCATCCATAAGGGGTTTCCCACTGTCACCTCAGAAACAACTCAGGTGTGGCTGAAAGGGCTTGTTATGGATTACCCTTTTCACCTGTATGGCTCTGAAGCTATTTCAGAAACTGAGGACAAAAGATGAAATATTAGAACAAAAGATGCTCCCATTGTTCTTATCAATGAGGAAATTCTAAGGGTTTTGGGAGCCGTGAGCCAGGAACTGTGGAAAAAGACTAAAATTTATTTTATTATAAATCACAGTATCACAGTAGGGTATAGATGGTTGTCCTTCAGACCTTCTCCCTCCTCCTTCAACCCAAAGTTCATTTTCTCCCCAGCTAAGAATAAAGAATGTTAGTGAGACATAAATCTTTTTTTAGCCTCCATGTTATAGATAACTCCAAGTGTGAAAATACTAAATACCTGCCAACATCACAGAACCTGTAACCGATAGTAACAGGACGAAATCCCAAATCCTTTGATTTCAGATCCACTTGAGGTGTGGAACACGACTTGATGCCAGGAGCAACCCTCACTTGTGACAACCAAAATGTCCCCTTGGTGGCCACATCACCAACCAGAGTTGAGATCCACTGTTCTAAGAGGTGAGCATTGTTAAGAAAAATCATCCAAAACTTAAAAATAGGTAAAAGGGGCTTCCCTGGTGGCGCAGTGGTTGAGAGTCCGCCTGCCGATGCAGGGGACGCGGGTTCGTGCCCCGGTCCGGGAAGATCCCACATGCTGCGGAGCGGCTGGGCCCGTGAGCCATGGCCGCTGAGCCTGCGCGTCCGGAGCCTGTGCTCCGCGACGGGAGAGGCCACGGCGGTGAGAGGCCCGCGTACCGCAAAAAAAAAAAAAAAAAAAAAAAAAAAAAATTGGCAAAAGGTATTACTGGTATTACTGAGTGTCCTTTCACTGTAGTTCTAGGCATTGTCTAGCAGGCCGGGGATTATCTTATTTTCTAGGGGTGTGTATCTTTATGTCAGATTAGTTAAACAAGGAGGCCAATAGACTGAGGTGGTTCTAATACCTTAGGGCCTACTAAACAAACCAAAACAGAAACCTATACATGCCTCAAGGTTAAGAAATCGAAACCTAAGGACAACCAATCACAGCCAACTGGGCTTTTCCAGATAAGGAAAATGCTTAAGCTTTAGCCAGTCAAATAATTTTCCAGTTTTGCGTCTGCCTCTTCTCTATAAAAGCCTTTCCCTTAGCTCCTGTCCGGTGGAGTGCTCCTAAACATTTCTGGTTTGGCACTGCCGTATTTAGTTTTTTCTTTAAATAAACTCTTAAAATTTTTGATTTGCCTCTGCTTATGTTTTTAACAGTTCTCTGACTCTCAATTCTATTGATCAGAAGATTCACAACTTTGTAAGGGTAAAGATTATCTTACAGAGACCTGATAGCAATGCAAATAATTCTTGTCCTCGATCAGTGCAAATTTCCTCTGTGATGGAAAAGATAATCCCAAAGTTTATCATTTACTGCCTTGTAGGACATTAATCAGTTTTGTATTTACCTTAGAATGTTATTCTAACTTTAAAAAAAATGCCTTTCATTCTACAAACAAATGCTGGAGAGAGTGTGGAGAAAAGGGAACCCTCCTACACCGTTGGTGGGAATGTAAATTGGTACAGTCACTATGGAGAACAGAATGTAGGCTCCTTAAAAAACTAAAAATAGATTTACTATATGATCCTGCAATCCCACTCCTGGGCATATATCCAGAGAAACCTATACTTCAAAAAGATACTTGCACTCCAATGTTCAGTGCAGCACTATTCACAGTAGCCAAGACATGGAAGCAATCTAAATGTCCCTCAACAGATGAATAGATAAAGAAGATGTGGTACATATATACAATGGAATATTAGTCATAAAAAAAAGAATGAAATAATGCCATTTGCAGCAACATAGATGGACCTAGAGATTATCATATTAAGTGAAGTAAGTCAGACAAATATCATATGATATCACTTATATGTGGAATCTAAAAAAAATTGATACAAATGAACTTATTTACAAAATAGAAACAGACTCACAGGCTTCGCAAACAAACTTATGGTTACCAAAGGGGAAAGGGGGAGGGGAGGGATAAAGTAGGAGGTTGGGATTAACATATATACACTACTGTATATAAAATAGATAATCAAAGAGGACCTACTGTAATAGCACAGGAGACTCTACTCAATACTCTATAATAACCTATATGGAAAAGAATCTGAAAAAGAATAGATATATGTATATTTATAACTGAATCACTTTGCTATACACGTGAAATTAACACAACATTGTAAATCAACTATACTCCAAAATAAAATTTAAAAATTTTTAAATGCTATTCATGATGGATATATAAACACTTGTTCGTCAAATGCTTTGTAAAGCTGCATCTCACTGGTTCCCTTACTAATGAATTGATAATATTCTTTGACAAGAGTTCATTTTGCATTTGTATAACCAAAGGGCCATGATTTAGAAAGAGCCATGATTTGAAATCCTCAAAAATTATTTAACTGCATCACTGGATCCACAATGGACGAATTAGAGTCTTTGGAAGACATTTTAAACTAAAGCAGGGGAATAAAAGAGATCTTTTCCCCTTGGTTGCTAAGCTGAAAGCATGTGAGCTCAAAGCTGCCTGTGACATACCTCTACCACATTTACCCAATACCATAGCCTCAAAATATCTAAAGGAAAATTTTAAAGAACTATAAGAAAATAAACTTTTCCATCATATTAAAAGATTTAAAGAAAATGTTCTCAATAATTTATAGATTGAGCAACAAAAATTAGTACAAGATGATCTGAACTGCATAATTAAAAAGCTTGATTTAATGGATATATACACATGTGCACACACTCAGTCATGGGAAAATACATATTCTTTTCAAGCACACATAGAAAATTGATTATATACTAGGCCATGAATTATATCTTAACTAATTTCAAACAACATTTTCACATTATCTGAACTCTATTAGGTTAAAAACAATAACAAAAAGGTAACTTTAAAAATGGCTCTCATGCAACTCAATAGAAAGAAAACAAACAACCCAATCCAAAAATGGGCAGAAGACCTAAATAGACATTTCTCCAAAGAAGATATACAGATTGCCAACAAACACATGAAAGGATGCTCAACATCACTAATCATTAGAGAAATGCAAATCAAAACTACAATGAGGTATCACCTCATACCAGTCAGAATGGCCATCATCAAAAAATCTACAAACAATAGATGCTGGAGAGGGTGTGGAGAAAAGGGAACCCTCCTGCACTGTTGCTGGGAATATAAATTGATACAGCCACTATGGAGAACAATATGGAGGTTCCTTAAAAAACTAAAAATAGAACTACCATTCAACCCAGAAATCCCACTACTGGGCATATACCCTGAGAAAACCATAATTCAAAAAGAGTCATGTACCACAATGTTCAGTGCAGCACTATTTACAACAGCCAGGACATGGAAGCAATCTAAATGTCCATCAACCGATGGATGGATAAAGAAGATGGGGCACGTGTATACAATGGAATATTACTCAGCCATAAAAAGAAACGAATTTGAGTTATTTGTAGTGAGGTGGATGGACCTAGAGTCTGTCATACAGAGTGAAGTAAGTCAGAAAGAGAAAAATACCATATGCTAACACATATATATGGAATCTTAAAAAAAAAAAAAGGTCATGAAGAACCTAGGGGCAGGACAGGAATAAAGACACAGATGTAGAGAATGGACTTGAGGACACGGGGAGGGGGAACGGTAAGCTGGGACAAAGTGAGAGAATAACGTTGATGTATACTCACTACCAAATGTAAAATAGCTAGCTAGTGGGAAGCAGCTGCATAGCACAGGGAGATCAGCTCGGTGCTTTGTGACCACCTAGAGGGGTGGGATAAGGAGGGTGGGAGGGAGGGAGATGCAAGAGGGAGGAGATATGGGGAAATATGTATATGTATAGCTGATTCACTTTGTTAAAAAGCAGAAACTAACACACCATTGTAAAGCAATTATACTCCAATAAAGATGTTAAAAAAATGCCTAAGTTTGGAAATGTACAAGCATACTTCTGTGTGACATGTGGGTCACAGAAAAAAAAAATTCATGTAAATCAAAATATTTGGACATGAATGCTAATTAAAATATTCCATATACTGGATGGACTTGGAGGGTATTATGCTTAGTGAAAAAAGTCAGAGAGAGAAAGACAGATACTGTATGATATCACTTATACGTAAAATCTAAAAAATAAAGCTAGTGAATATAACTAAAAAGAAAGAGACTCAAAGATACAGAGAACAAAGTAGTGGTTATCAGTGGGGAGAGAGAGAAGAAGGGAGGGGCAATATAGGGGCAGGGGATTAAGACGTACAAACTACTATGTATAAAATAAATAAGCTACAAGGATATATTGTACAACAGTATAGCCAATTATTTTATAACAACTATAAATGAAGTCTAACCTTTAAAAATAGTGAATCACTATGTTGTACACTTGAAACTTATATAATGTTGTAAATCAACTGTACTTCAATAAACAAAAAAGACTCCATGGTCAAGCATGGGAATTCAGCTAAAATGTAAATAGAAGGGAATTTATATTCTTAATGCTTCTAATAAAAGAAAAGGTTGGAAGTCAATAAGAATCTAACTTGAGAAGTTATCAGGCTTCCCTGGTGGCGCAGTGGTTGAGAGTCTGCCTGCCGATGCAGGGGACACAGGTTCGTGCCCTGGTCCTGGAGATCCCATATGCCGCGGGAGAGGCCACAACAGTGAGAGACCCGCGTAACGCAAAAAAAAAAAAAAAAAAAAAAAGAAGTTAGCATACTGACAAAAATTCAAAGATAACAGAAATGATAAAATAAGAATTTACAAAATAAATTTATAAAATGAAAACAGACAAAATGTAAAGAATCAACAAATCCAACATTTGTTTTGACCACCCTATTTGATTCTTTGACTATCCTATTTGACTCCTTACCTACACTATTTATTGATAAAATTGCAAACCATCCCTAACACAGAGCTCTGTTTAGGATGAGGGGAGTGGTTTGCCTGATGCACAAATTTGAGAAGATGCCAAAAAAATTCAGTAATCAAGATAAATAATATTTTAGGGAATATTTTTAAAATCAAAATTAGTGCAAAAATATCCATGATAACCAAATATTAAAAATTTAAATAAAGACAGTGTCTGACCCTGAACTTGCACAACCCTGAGAATAAGTGCCTCACTTGCCTCACCCTAATCCTGGTCATGCGTTACCTGATAGCAGTGATACCAGGCATGTTTTCAAAATGTAAGTGGCATTGCTTCTAGTATATTGTTAGCTCAGGGTAAACAGTCCTTATGTTATGGAAGTACCTGACCAAAAAGACTAAATTTTATTAAATGCCTTTTCAACATATACTATATTAAGGTGGTTATTTGGTCTTTCTCCATCAGTCAACTAATACTTGTCCTCTCTTGTACTTCTGTTATAAATCATAAGAATCATGGTATATTTTAACTGTTAGAATTAATTTTCAAATATATTTGATCTTTGCATATATATTCATAAGTGACATTCAATTGTAAGTTTATCTTTGTAAGTTCTATTATTGAAGTTTTTCTAACCTTATAAAATGAAATGGAAAAGTTATCTTCCTCTGTAATGCTCTGAAATTTAGTTTAAAAAGCAAAAGAATTTTCCTTTATCTTTAAATTTGTTAGAAATCCCCTTGATAAGAAGCATGTATTGGGAATTCCCTGGGAGTCCAGTGGTTAGGACTTGGTGCTTTCACTGCCATGGGCCGGAGTTCAATCGCTGGTCCAACCCTGGTCAGGGAACTAAGATCCCGCAAGTTGCTCACAAAATGAAGCATTTATCGGGCTTCCCTGGTGGCACAGTGGTTGAGAGTCCGCCTGCCGATGCAGGGGACATGGGTTCGTGCCCCATTCCGGGAAGATCCCACATGCCACAGAGTGGTTGGGCCCATGAGCCATGGCCGCTGAGCCTGCACGTCCGGAGCCTGTGCTCCACAACACGAGAGGCCACGACAGTGAGAGGCCTGCGTACTGGGGGAAAAAAAAAAAAAAAAAAAAAAAAAAAAAAAAAAATATATATATATATATATATATATATATATATATATATATATATATATATGGAGCAACATAAGTAGATTTTAGAAATATGGTATTGAGTGTTAAAAGGCAAGATATACAATAACCAAGACATGGAAACAACCTAAATGTCCATCGACAGAGGAATGGATAAAGAAGATGTGGTACATATATACAATGGAATATTATTCGGCCATAAAAAAGAATGAAATAATGCCATTTGCAGCAACGTGGTTGGACCAGAGATTATCATACTAAGTGAAGTAAGTCAGAAAGAGAAAGAAATACCATATGATATCACTTATATGTGGAATCTAAAATATGACACAAATGAACTTACCTACAAAAGAGAAACCGACTCACAGACATGGAGAACAGTCTTTGGTTGCCAAGGGGGAGGGGAAGTGGGGGACGGTTGGATTGGGAGTTTGGGACTAGCAGGTCCAAACTATTATATATAGAATGGATAAACAACAAGGTCCTAACTGTATAGCACAGGGAACTATATTCAATATACTATGATAAACCACAATGAAAAATAATATGAAAAAGAAATTTTTTTAATATATTTTTTTAAATGTCCTGTGTATTTTAAAGAAATTAAGGGAAAAAAAGGTAAGGTATATAAATGGCACCATGCCATTTATGCAAAAATTTCATACCTCTAAAAATAACATTGCATCTTTTATAAGGTACATATAGTTCTATGGCATATTTCAAACACATTAGGTAAGTTGCCTATAGGTGAGAAGGGGACATGGTTAATGGATATAAATTACCCAACTAATCAACCAACCAATAGTTGACAGAAGGCCCTTGCATAAACCATAGACAATATAATACCATGAACTGGATCCACGGAACAGAATAGAGCCCAGAAATAAACCCACACACCTACAGTCAATTAATCTTCGACAAAGGGGGCAAGAATATAAAATGAGAAAAAGATGGTCTTTTCAGCAAGTGGTGCTGGGAAAGTTGGACAGCTGTATGTAAATCAATGAAGTTAGAAAATATCCTCACACCATGCACAAAGATAGACTCAAAATAGCTTAAAGACTTAAACATATAAAAGACATCATAAAACTCCTAGAAGAGATCATAGGCAAAACATTCTCTGACATAAATCGTACCAATGTTTTCTTAGGTCGATCTCCCAAGGCAATAGAAATAAAAACAAAAATAAACAAATGGGACCTAATCAAACTTACAAGCTCTTGCACAGCAAAGGAAACCATAAAAAAATGAAAAGACAACCTATGGAATGGGAGAAAATATTTGCAAACGATGTGACCAACAAGGGCTTAATTTCAAAAATATACAAACAGCTCATACAACTCAACAACAAAAAAATAACCCAGTCGAAAAATGGGCAGAAGACCTGAATAGACATCTGTCCAAAGAAGACATACAGATGGCCAATAGGCACATGAAAAGATGCTCATCATGGCTAATTATTAGAGAAATGCAAATCAAAACTACAGTGGGTTCCACCTCACACTAGTCAGAATGGCCATCATTAGAAACTCTACAAATAACAAATGCTGAAGAGAGTGTGGAGAAAAGGGAAGCCTCCTGTGCTGTTGGTTTGGGAGTGTAAATTGGTGAGCTACTATGAAAAACAGTAAAGAGGGTCCTCAGAAAACTAAAAATAGAATTACCATATGATCCAGCAATCCCACTCCTGGGCATATATCCAGACAAAACTATAATTCAAAAAGATACATGTACCCCTATGTTCATAGTAGCACTATTTACAATAGCCAAGACATGGAAGCAACCTAAATGTCCATCGACAGATGAATGGATAAAGATGTGGTATATATACACAATGGAATACTACTCAGCCATAAAAGAGGATGAAATAATGCCATTTGAAGCAACACGGATGGACCTAGAGATTGTCATACTAAGTGAAGTAAGTCAGAAAGACAAGTACCATATGATATCACTTATATGCAGAATCTAAAATATGGCACAAATTAACCTATCTACAAAATAGAAAGAGACTCACAGACATAGAGAACAGACTTGTGGTTGCCAAGGGGGAGGGAGGCTGGGAGAGGGATGGACTGGGAGTTCTGGGTTAGTATATGCAAATTATTACATATAGAATGGATAAACAACAACGTCCTACTGTATAGCACAGGGAACTATATTCCGTATCCTGGGATAAATCATAATGGAAAAGAACACAAAAAGGAATGCATATATGTGTATAACTGAGTCACTTTGTTGTACTGCAGAAATTAATACAACACTGCAAATCAACTATATTTCAATAAAAAAATAAATTAAAAAATATATACATAATACCATGAACTGATGAAGTATGTTAAACTCAACCTTTCGGACCTGATGATCCCCCCTACCAACTAATTTTAATTTTCACCTTCTGTTTATCTAGCCATTCAACATTTGAGTGCCTATATAAGTACTGAGTATATAAACATATTTTTCAGTTACTGCCCACATGGAATACACATTAATGTGGTGGAGCAACAATATCACTAATTATGACACAAGGTACATAAATATCACACAAAATAAACCTTAGGGTTAAAAGCATTATAAGACATGAAAGGTTATCAAGAATTCATCAGGAAACATAATCATTTGCAGTCTCTAATAAAAGTCTCAAAATATAGAAAATAAAAACTAACAGAACTACAAAGTGAAATACACAAATCTGTAATTATAACAGATATTTTAATGTATTTTTCACAATAATCGAATTATCTGGGAAAAAATCACTAAAAATACCAGATGATTTGAGCAACAGAATTAACAATCTTAACTGATACAAAATACCGCAACCCACAACTCTTCATATTCTTTTTAAGCACATTTTGGAACACATATAAAAACTGGGCCATGAAATAAATGTCAACAAATTTTTTAAAATTGAAATCATGCATAGTATGTTCTCAAACTACAGTGCTAGAGATTAAATATAAAAAGATAATAAGAAACCCCTCTTATGTTTGAAAATTACGGAGTACACTTTAGAATAATCCATGGGTTGAAGAAAAAGTCATAAGGGAAGTTAACTATTTTAGACTCAAAATAAGAAAACACTACAGATAATATCAAAACTTGTCTGGTGAAGTTAATGCAGTGATTTGAAGGAAAATCATAACCTGAAGCCTGCTGGAAAAGAAGGAAATATGAAACATGACTAGCTATCTAAACACTAGAGATGATTTAGAAATTAAGCAGATTAATAATATAATAATACTAGACACTTGCCAGTAAGTTTTAAAATTCAGCTGAAATGGATAAAATCACAGGAATAATATCACTTACCAAAAATTACTCAGTAAGAGAAAACCTACATAAATATATAATTATTTAAAAATTGAGTGAGAAGTCAAAAAACTCTCCACAAAAAGGGAACTCCAGATCATATAGCTTCACCAGAAATTTCTACAAAGTTCAAAGTAGAAATAAATTCAGTCCTACACAACCATATGCTAAAACCACACCCGACTGGCTAAAATTTAAAAAATTGAGTCTGACAAAATTGACAAGAATAGAGTGCAACAGGAACTCTTACACACTGCCAGTGGTAGAATAAATTGGTACAATCCTTGGGGATTTTCCCCATGATATAACAATTCCACTCAATTATTTACCCTACATAAATGTGTACACATCTCGCAATTTATGTATTAAAATACTCAGAGCAGCACTAATCATTAAAGAAAAAAAATGAAAACAACCCGAAAGTCCACCAACAATGGAATGGTTCTATAGTAGAGGAGAACTAATAAACAGAAACCTCAATTAAGTAGAGTTGGGAGACCAGAAGAGGGAGCTCTCACACCCTGCAAAGATAGCAGAGCCCAACTGGAAGAAGGACTTTCCTGGCAAGGACTTAGCCAGTGAAAAGCCGTGGACTCTTAGTTTACTGTAGCGCTTCCAGCTTCCTTTTCCTCTCTATCAACGCATTCTCCTTTCCTTGCCATGTGGAGACTTGCACATGGCTCATTATGGTTACAGTCCCCAAATTACGATTCTCTGCTGATCCCCAATAAACCTATTTTTGCCAGAGAAATATCTGGCAGTCTATTTGTTTTAGGATAGCAATAGTTTATCATATGGTCATTCATTGGAATCTTTTACGGCAATAAAAATGAATGAGAACAGCCACGTGAAACAACTGGATGACGCCTACAATCATAACATTAAGCAAAAAGAAAATCATAACACAAAAGAATAAAGTATGATTCCCTGTATATAAAGTTCAAAATCAAGCAAACTTCAAGTATATTGTTTATGATTACATATATTATGGTTCACTGTAAAGGAAGAGACATAAATTACTGCTATAAAAGTCAAGATGATGTTTACTGCTTGAAGAGGAGAGAGGCTGTGATTTGGGAGGGATGACTGAGGGGAATTTAGTTTACTGGGAAAATTCAATTTCCTAATCAGAGTGTGATTATATACACGTTTGCTTTTTTAAAATATTAGTTTTATTTATTTTTCTGTAGTTTATATTTTATAAAGAAAATGTTTAAAATATAATTTGGCAGAGCTTAAAAGTAACAAGAGAAAAATAAAAATTATAGAATGAAGGTCACATTAAAAGAAGCAAAAAGAAGTCACAACTGCTAAAAATACACTTAGGAATATGTAGGATGAGTTAGAAAAATCCAGCAAAAGAAGAATGAGTTTTAAAAGATTAAAGAAAATTATGGATAAGGAATACAGACAAAAGAGATCCAACATAAGCATGTTGAAAAAAATAAGACAAATAGATAAGCAGAATCTAAAGATAGGAAACCCTACAGAAAACAGAGCACAATCTTCAGACTTAAATGGCATATGAGAAAAAATATTGATAAAGAAAATTCAACACAAGACAAATTATTGGGCCAAAGAAGAAATTCTAAGGACATTACAGGCCAAAAAAAAAAAAAATTTCTTTTTAACCAGTAAGGATATTGAAGGGGAAGAATCAGCTGGTTTCAGACTTTTCTACAACTAGAGTCAATGCTAGCAGGGAATAGACTCTGCGGAACTCTGAGAGGATAACCAGAATATGATGAACACAACCAAGCTGCGATTCAAGTTCATAGAAAACTAAGACAGTTTCAGATATGCAAAAAATCTCTGGACTGGCCCCTCAAAACTAAATCAAAAAGATTACTGACTGTACCTCCCTCACCAACTCCTGGTCTACATTCCTTAGTGGGGCAGTTTGGTCACTAAATGTGGCTATCCCCTGAAATGCCTCATCTCTTTTTGGCCACCTCCTGGGTAATGATTAGGATGAAAGGGATAGAAGGTTCTATAAAAAACTATTTTGAAGTTTCAGGATTGTATCCTGACCATTCCTCGGCATGATGCTTTTCTTTCCCTAACAGCAACTCCAGGCCACCCTGATTGGTACACCCTCCAGGTGGCAGGCCAGCCAAAAAGGGCCTTTGGGATTCAAACTTCATTCAGATCAGATACCTGGATTCTCTTGTGTTTTTTTGTTTTTGTTTGTTTGTTTTGCGGTACGCAGGCCTCTCACTGTTGTGGCCTCTCCCATTGTGGAGCACAGGCTCCAGACGCGCAGGCTCAGCGGCCGTGGCTCACGGGCCCAGCCGTTCCGCAGCATGTGGGATCTTCCCGGACTGGGGCACGAACCCGCATCCCCTGCATCGGCAGGCGGACTCCCAACCACTGCGCTGCCAGGGAAGCCCCTGGATTCTCTTTTGGATTGACAAGGCTCTAGGTCATGAGGATAATGAGTACAATGCTGGACAACTCCCCCTACAAGCCAAGATGTGGAACATAATGGGTTTCTATAAATGTTGTAAAATTGCTTTTGTCCCTTTCCCACCTGAGTGCTCTGGACTGAAGGCCTCGGTGCCAGTGGCAGATGATTAGAGAAAAAGCGAAGTTATAGACACTGGGGTGGGACACACTGACTTCATGGCTGGGGGGAAGACTAGAAACACGAATACCTGGGGAAGGAGCACCTTAGAACCTGGGAGGTTCAGGGAGTGGGGAGAACAGCTAAGGCTCTCTTTTTCACCCTAGATCCAACACTACTGCCTGGCAAAATAATTATGTGGTCTGCTTGTGTCAAGCAGCAGCTGCGGCTGGCAACCTGACCCACCGTCCAGTTGTCATGCTGTCCACATGCTATGAGAATGGAAAATTTCACACAGACATGGCAGACCCTGAGATATTCTGTTGTGCTGAGGCCATCAATGGCAGACCCCAAATGTGGACCCCTCTCGTGTGTATAGACACAGTATGACTTTGCTTCAGTCTGACTGATACGAATTCATAAAACTCTCTTGATGCTGGGAACAGCTGTGGGTTATGTCACATATGGCAAACAAAGCAGTTGTAACTACTCAGTGGCACTGCCCACCTGATATAACCAAATCAAGGTAATGGTGACCCAAATCAAATATAACAACAAACCCCACACTGGAGCGACCTGTGCACCTTCAGGTTATGTGTGTGCGCGTGGGGAAGTGTAGACCACTGAATGGCTCTTTAACGGGGAAGGGGTTGTTTTTGGCCCATCTTTGGCCTCCTCTATTTACTGCCAATGACACCAAGAGCAGCAGGTCATTCTAAATTCCCTTTCATGAGTTGTAATGGAAAACCAGACCCATTGTTCCTCCTGGTGTTACTCAGCTGCTGAGTCCAGGACCCTGGGGCATGGTTTAAACCAGTACTACAATTTGGCCTCATCCTGTGCTTGGAGTCCTGTTGATAGTAGCCTTAATTAAATGGCACATGAGACAAACTGAACAAATTTAGTCCCAGCTTCTGTTGGTCAGACTAATCAGAGTGGCCAGTGGAGTGGCATATCCACGTGAAAATTCACCAGAAGCAAAGACTGTATTGTGTCAGAAAAGTGTTGGATATTTTGGGGAGACATTCTTCCACGGGTATTTCACTCTCCCACATGTTGTACTGACAAAAATGCAAGGCCCTGACAATACTTTACCTGGCTGTTTCCTAGGATGTGTGTGCAGTGAGCAACCTTGAGGGATGAAGAAATGTCTCCCTCCAGGACAAAGGGCAGGCTTGCTCTCTGCTTGCTATAAAATGGTGAGTTCCCCAAACTCAGCGTTCCTCTCCTGGAATGCAACCCACTGCATGTGGAGGCATCCATCCAAGTCTTCCACATCAACCCTGTGGGACCTGGGGCACTCAGGAAACTGACACAAACATGCCCAATGCTTATGGGGCTATACTCTGAGGAATGAAGTCCTCTGTCTCTGATAGGATTCTACGTCTCCTGCCAGCATCCACTCAACAGTAATAGGCTAACTTATTAGGTTACAAGCAGAATAAAATTAAAATTCAGACCCCAAAGTTACATCAGAATTGTGAAAAATACATATATAAATTGACAATGGAAACATAGAAAAGCAGCACTTTCTTGGAAGAGCCAGGAAGGCGTATCATAGTGTCTAGGCTTCCCACATGTAGAGCAAAATTCTTGACCCAGAGGTCAATAATTCATGCTGTATAAGTAAAAATGTACTAGCCAATATCAATCAGTTCAAGATTTAAAAAGAAAATAAAAATCTAAACAATACATCATTGAACATAAAAAGTACTCAGAACATAGGACGAGATTTTATTAGATTGCAAGCTCCTTGAGACCACAGACAGCATTTTTCCAGATAGAAAATGATTAGTAAAACCTTTGATTTAATAAGAAAAAGTAATTCAAGGACAGATGGAATATCTAAGGATGACAGAACACGGAAGACCTAAATTAAGTGCTATTTACTTAATACATACCCTGTCCAAAGTACTAAGGGGAACACAAAGAAATGTGAAATATGGCTTCTATACTAATAACATGTAATATACTGATCCGTATATATGAAATTCAGATTCTCATTTCTGAGAATAACTTACCTTCTAGCCCCATTTATTTTTCATCATCTCTCCATATACTAAATTTCTTCTAGCTGTATAAGCCACCAAATAGGTATCATTTTCCTCATGGAAAACTGAACTCACCCAAGCCTCTGAATATTGCAGTTTGGATGTCTCAAAGCCTCAAACAGAATTCTTACTCCATCATCCTGCAGGTCATTGTTCCCAAGGTCCAGGCTCTTCAGGTTTGGGTTGTTCAAAATAGCAGAAGACAGATCCAGACAACATGCACTAATGAGAACCCAGCCCATCACTCTGTGAGAAACAAAAAAGAGAAGTGAGATCTTCAGCTGTGAGGTTTTATTAGTTTATTCCTAGGAGAGATGCCCAGGTATTTGAGCCTTTTCTCTGAGCCTTTTCTATCTATAACCTAGGGTGCACATAGGAAGGTCTAACACTACTAGTAAAAACAGATGAGATTTCTTAATGAGCAGGAAAAAAGCCAGCAGGTAAAACTGCCTTCTCTCACAAATAGGTTGTTTTGTAGTAAGCTTCCCAGATCAAGGGTATAAACACTTATTTCTATCAATACCAAAAAAAAAAATGGATATAACTTTCCCAAGGAACTCACAGATCTCTGTGCCTTCAGTTGCTCATATATTTTTGAAATAAAAATGCTGCCCAGGAATCTAAAAGTCATATTTCTGAAGAAGAAAGAAGCTACATACAGAAAGGCATTTCCTTCAAGTCCTTTGTAGGGCATGCAAGAGCATCCACAACCTGGCCTTGTGTTCTCTTTCCATACTTTGTTCCCACCCTATTTTCCAACCATACCCATCCATTTTCCCCCCAAATATATCACATCTATCTGCATTCCCCCCTTCTTCTCTCTTCTTTCCTTCTGCTTAGAATATCTGCACATAACAAAATCCTCTTTATCTTTCAAGACTAAAGTAACTCAGTGTCTTCTGTCCCATTCCTTGCTCCTTCTGCCATATCCTTTTAACAACATATGGAATCTATATATAGTTGGCTTTATATTTATTTCCCTGCCATCTGTACTTTGTGAGTTACCTGAGGACAAGAGCATAACCTCAGAGATAACCTTTAGCCCCCTCAGCATCTAGCTCATATTTGTTGTAAATATTGCTTGAGAGAAGTGGCACCCTGAGAGGCTGTGAGAGTAGCTAAGGAAGTACAAATTGGTCTGTGTGTTTACAGCAATGCTAAGGAGGAAAAGCAGGCTAAGCAAACATCTTGTGTGCATAGGTCACTTAGAAATTATATCTCTGTCGCTGAAATGAAGGCACTGGATTTATTTTTTTAATCTATTTTTTTAAATACACAGCGTGATCTTTTATTTATTTATTTATTCGGCTGCTCCGGGTCTCAGCTGCGGCATGCGGAATCTTCCATCTTTATTGCAGCATGCAGGATCTTTAGTTGCAGCATGTGGGATCTTTAGCTGTGGCATGCAAACTCTTAGTTGCAGCATGCATGTGGGATCTAGTTCCCTGACCAGGGGTTGAACCCGGGCCCCCTGCACTGGGAGTGTGGAGCCCTAGCCACTGGACTACCAGGGAAGTCCCAAGGCACTGGATTTAATGATAAACTCCATTAAGTAAAATGTCTTCTAGTTGAATAATAATCAAGGAAACCAGAGAATCACATTGTAACTCATATCATATACATTTTCCCAGAGGAAGTACAGGTGCTTATTGGATCCAAGAGTTCAATCACCTTAGTGTTTACAGATGTGACAATCAACTATTAAACTCATTTGGAAATTTGGTTATCATGAGTCAGTCCAGTCAGGCCAAACACTTCTGGGTATACCACTGATCATCAGTTTATCATTCTAGAAAAACAATGTTGGGCTTAGACCCTTAATGACTCACCCAGGCTACTAGTCCCATGGGAGGCCCTAGTGGGAAAGTGAGATTTCTAAGCGACACTTCTATCTTGCTTCACTCGAGCCACAATATTTACCTAATGAAATATTAAACATCATGTAGCCATTAAAATAATCAGATAATTGTATGTAAGTATTTAAATGTGTTTCTGAAATACTATCATGTGAAAAGGAAACCTCAAAGTCATGTCTACACAGTAATCACAATTACATATACACATATCATGCACATGTATGTCTACCCACCCCCGGAGCAAGGGAGAACATAATAGGAATAAAAATGGTTGCTGTTTAAGAATGACTGGATGGTTGGATATTTAAAAAAATTTCATTCCCAGTTTCTTTCAAAGTTGACCTAATTATAAACCTGAGTTTAAGAAAGAAAAACTAGTAGAGCACAATTTCAGCTTCATGGATGTAAGGTAGAAGACACACAGTAGACTCCCTGGAGCACAACCAAGGAAAAAATGAAATGGCTACCGTTCTGTCTGATGTCTCTGGTCCTCCCTACCTGAGGGAATGAGGGAAGTTGACTGTAATTACTGTAGTAATTGTTTTAGAAAAATCTGACGAATAGATTTCCGCAGCTTGTCTCAGGCAGAATGAGAGAGAGGGAATCAGCTGTGTATTCTTTTCTCTGACAAATACTCTGCTCCCAGCCTTTCTTTCCGCATCTCCCCTGCCCTCACAGTACATAAAGCTACACAAAAGTAAGGTCACAGACACCTACTCCAGGTCTTGGAGACTGCAGCCTGGATGCCGAAAGACATCACACAGAAGCTTTACTCCATCATCTTGTAGGCAGTCTGACCCCAGATCCAGATGCGTCAGGCTCTTGTTGCGTAGGAGGGAGGTTGAGAGAGATTCACTGCTGGGTGAAGTGAAATGGCAATGCCTCAGCCTGTGTGAAGGACAGTGTAAGGAGAGATGGAATCACTGCTCTACTGCCTAGAGATTTATATCTTTGAAGAGATTTCATGTTACAGTCCCATATTTACTTGACAGCACGCCATGTCCAATGAAACGCCCTCTTCCCCCATTGCCTCTTTGGCTGGCTCACTTGGGATCCTTAGGTTTGTGCCAAACTGGGCTACAAACTGGGTTCTTGCTCTTCAGAATTTTTCTTACTATAAATAATATGTTAACTTCCTTACACTGTATATAAATATAGTATCCTACTGCAGAAGTAGCTCTATGGAGCACAGGAGCAGGCAAATGGAGTAGAATGACAGTAATCATAATTAACTAAGGACTTTCCGTACATAATAAAAGTGGCATTTCCAATCAGAAGGGAAAAGATACATTATGCCATAAATGATTTGGGGACAACAGATCTAATATACAGGGGAAAGTAAGTTTAAGCCTTATAATGAAATAAATTTGGAATAATTTAAAATTTAAATGTTAAAAATTAAGTCATAAAGAATATGCAAAGGATGATATAAGTGGGTTTTTTTTAAAAAAAGGTATTTCCAATTATGAAAAAACTCCTAGAAGTCATGAGGAGTCATAATTTGACTACACAAAAGTTGTAAACATCTATATCCTAAAATGACCTGTACTTCCATTCAGGTTAAACAAATTTTGCGCAGGGCCCAGCACAAAGTCAGGACAAAATAAATGGCGATTATTAATATCATCATCCTCATCATCTTCATTATCATTAAAGATTCTAGGGAAAAAGCAAGGGACACAATAGGTCCATAATATTTTCCCAGCTTAAATATATTTCAAAATGTGTATTATATTGGAAGGAGGACAACTAGCAGACACTCACACAAGGCTCTGTAGAGTGCACTCTGCATGTTTCAAGGCATCACTCATAAGCTTTACTCCACTATCTCCCAAGACACTGTCCACCAAGCATAAACGTGTCAGCCTTTTACTGCTGATAAGAGCCAAAGAGAGATCCTCACAGCCAGCTACCGTGAGCCCACAGCTTTCTAAGCTGAAGGAGAAAGACAGATGGGGAGGGATCAGTCAATTCCCAGAGTGCATCCTTCTCTCCTCCTTCACAGGGAAGTTAGCTGGTACTCACAACCCCTACATCTCTACTATAGAAGCAACCTCATCAAACCTACTTAAATCATGAATTCCACTGCAGCTATGGACAGGGTATGATGAAACAAAACATAGGAGGAGAGAGGATAAGCCTCGAAAACAATGAAAACAAGATGTCCATCATAAAGAGATGCCTACAAGTCAAGTGAAAGAGGAAGGGAGGTAGAAAAAGAAAAGGAGGAGGTCTTGCAGGATTGATGAATGAGCCAATTAATGTCAGGACCCAAGCAGTTTCCCCATTCAGGTCATAATTAAGCTACGCAAGACTGAACAAAATGAATCTATAGAAAATAGTACAGAAAGACTCACGATAATCTCTCTAGGTTACACGTTGGATGCATTAAGGCCTCACACGACATCTTCACTCTGTCATCCAAGAGATTATTAGTTGATGGATTCAGAGATAACAAGCTTTGGCTTCTGATGAGAATCTTAGAGATATTTCGGCAACAAACCGTAGTTAGGTCGCAGGACTGATTCCAAGCTGGAAAACAATACAGGAAAATAGAAATGACCACTCCTCAGAGAATAATTATAACCCCCGCTCACCCAGCCAGAGGGTGTGGTTTCCCAGTCTTTGGGATTTGTTCTGAAAATCCAGCTTCCCGACACAGAATGAGAATGATTTAACTAAAGCACAGGGCTCTGATAGAGAGTTAGGGAGGGGAGGGGAGGAAGCTTGTCTCTTCCATCCGCACCTCCCAGTTTCCCCACGAAATATGTATGCAAGCATTTAAAAATATCTTCACATTATAATCTTTTTTAATCTGGGAGAAATTTCCTTTAACTACAACTTGGAAGAAGGTGGACTGGAGGATGGCTGTATCCTTGCATTCTTTGACTTCTGAAACAGAACAGAGGTGGGCAGGAAATCAGACGTAAAAGCTGTGACAACCACAAAACTGTCTGCCAGGAGCTCATTTCTTCATGGGAGCCAACCTATGTTTTCTGAGGAACCCTGTCCTTAACAGTGAAAATGAGAAGGAAATCAGAAATAAAATAAAATGGTTTCTAAAAATAAAGTAAAAGAGGAAGGGAAACAGAAGAAGAAAATAGGAGGTACATGTAGAGCCCCTATTTTCAGAGACTCATATCTAGAGACGACTTGGGCTTTGACCATGGCTGGGGCTAATATCAGCTATTGGTAAGAAGAGTCAGGCAGCAGCATTCCTGGAACTTGGAATTGTTCCATTTACTCCCATTAATCAAGGACGTATCAACTTGAGTCCCTTGAGAATTGGTTCTCTACATCAAAATCAGGGTATAGAGAGGTAGGAACAGGAGAAACTCCCTCCTCAGTCCAGAATTAGACCTCAGTGGGTGACCTAGAACATGGCTCAAGGCTGAAAACCTCACCTTGCTTTGAAAAGTTGTTATGGACTGAATTGTTCCCCAAATTTGTATGTTGAAGTCCTACCCCCCAGCCCAATGTGACAGTATTTAGAGACAGGGCCTCTAAGGAGGTAGTTAAGGTTAATGAGGTTGTAAGAGTGGACCCCTAATCCAATAGGACTGATGTCCCCATAAGGGGAGGAAGAGACACCAGGAGTGAGCACACGCACAAAAAGGCCATGTGAGGACACAGTGAGAAGGTAGCCATCTACAAGCCAGGGAGAGAGGCCTCACCAGAAACCAACCCTGCCAGCACCCTGATCTTGACCTTCCAGCTTCCAGAACTGTGAGAAATAAATTTATATTGTTTAAGTCTGTGCTATTTTGGGTATTCTGTTATGGGAGCCTGAGCAGATTAATACAAAAGGGTTTATATCAGCAGCCAGGTAGGCAATTAGGGAAACAAGGGAAATCTTATAAACTATGTTTGGATAGAGCTCTTCTAGGCAGAAAAGAGACTCCAATATTATGGGACCTGTGGATAAAATATTAAAGCTTAACAGAAAGAAAACATTACACTAAGGGACAGAAAATAAGCACATGTGTAAAACCCAGAAAACTAGGAAACAGAAGAAAGTGCTTAGAAAGGCTTCCCTTACATTTTAAACGTATAGGAAGACTCTGTGAAACAAGAATACCACATCAGAAGTGGAGATCAGGGGAATTCCCTAGAGGTCAACTGGTTAGGACTCCACGTTTCCACCGCAAGGGGCACAGGTTCGATCCCTGGTTGGGGAACTAAGATCCCGCATGCCTCAAAAAAAAAAAAAAAAAAAAAAAGTCAAAAAAAAACAATAGAGAACTGAAATCTGAATTTGAAGAAATGAAAAGCAAAATCAATATAAATAAATATGCGAAACTCCCCAAGAAGGAAGGGGGAAAAAGATTTAGAGGACAAAAAATAAGTAAGAGTTATATAGGAACAGAGCTACAACTAATGACTATTAGATGCTATTAAAAAAGAGAGACAGAGACAGCACGTGCAACAGAGTGAGCCCTGATGTCATTTTAAAAAACCAATTTAAAGAAATCATTTCTGAGGGGAATAAAGAAAGGTTTCCCACAGATCAAAAGTAATAAAATGTAAAAGTAATTTAAAAAAATCCTGAGAACACTAGTGAGAAAGTCTGGGAAGGTGGGAGGGAGTTAAGGGGTTGAAGTGTCAGGTTATCCTTAGACTTCTCTTTAGAACACTAGAAAAAAGTAATGTAACAAAGTCAAAGTGTGAAGAACACAGTGGAGGCCTAAGACCAAGATACACGTCATTCATCTGTGAAGACAGTCAAAGGACATAAAGGAAGTCATAAAATGTATCATTCACACACATTGCATGAAAACGTTAGTTTAAAATTGTACCACCCAATCATGCAATGAATCAAAACTAAGATTTTATACAGTGGGAAAGGTGAGTTTAAGAAAACAAAACCAAAAACTAGCAGTATACATTGATTAAAAATTAAGTGTACAGAATTGAGTCTAAATAATTGTATTCATGTGTTGCCATGATAAAAAGTCAGAAAAGTTTTGAAAGAGTTCAAAGGGTAAAATATTTAGCCCCTGTAATCCTAGATTAAATGAACATACTGGAAATTGTATGATCGAGGTATACTAAAGGTACTGCCTTACATAAGGGTATTTTAAATGCTCTAATCCTTTTGAATTTGATCAAGATATATTTGGGGGGGGGGAACCCTGAAGAGTAATAGCTAATAATCATCAATTAAAAACAGGCACTATAACTTGCAAATGTTCCAACATACCTGGACACAAAACAAAAATGAAACAAAATGTAGCTCATTTGTGAATCAAGAAATAGAAGTGGTACTGAAAACATTAAAAAATGCTTCTAACTGGAGATATAAATAGTACACGCCCCCGAGTCCCTTTGTTCATAATCTATTTTGCTCTTATCCTTTCCATAGTATAAGTCTGAGCTTCTCAAACTCTCTTCTTTTCTTCGTGCCAATTAATAGAACTTCAGCTATGGACCTCCTAATGCTTTATGAATGAAATCTCAGCCTCATGAAAAGAAAATGTTCCCTCTTTCCCTTGCGTCTGCAAAGAAAAGCAGATGGTATTACAAGTCAGAAAATATTTTGTAAGAACATTTTTGCTGTGCTTTATTGTTTTATCATAACAAGGGAATCTTACAAGATACCTGGACCTTAGAAATTGTTGCTATGTCTTGTGAAAACAACCCTTAAGTGCTTTTAAGTCTGTAATTTTGATTGTCTTATATAAAAATGTGTCTCTCTTGCAATATTCAAATTGATATTTTGGAATTCCTACATGTTACAAATACTGAAAGAATTTTGTTAAAGCAGAAAAAAAGATCATCAGTACTCTCCTCTCACATGCATTAAGGTAATACAAAATATATAGAATTCTTCTCTTCCTAGAGTTTGAAGGTCCTGTCTCGTTTATATTAATATGTAACATCAATCACCAGTGACTCAGTCAAAAGGGAAGATGAGAGCTGAGGTTTGTGGCTCCATACTTATCCCTAAATATGAACCAGCGAAACGGAGGAGATACATTAACTTACTTTTGGGTCCTATTGGAGAACCAGCCCTATAATCTCTTAATATTGCTACTAAAACGAGGCCCTGGGCTGAAAATTTCCAAAGCCCCTTCAAAGTAAGCACATTATAATTATTATTTTTTTGTTGTTCTTATTGATTGATTTTATTGTTCTTATTATATTCAGAACAGCTGTCTGAATATATTTTTCTTTTCTAAAAATGCCTGCTGCTTAATTTTCAGGTTGCCCAAGAATTTCTTGTTGTTGAGTGTGAGATTATTTTTCTGATATGAACTAGACATTGAGATATGGCAGAATGGAGTTGTTGCTAAAGCAGTATGGTTGCAGAAGTTATGTGTTCCCCACGTATGGGCCGAATGCACCACAGGTGCCAGAGGAATGGTGCTCACAAGAGAAAGAGCTTTTACGTTAATAAGACAGGCTTCATGGGCCTGTTCTAAAGCAAAGTAAATCATTAGATAAATCAATGTGGTCTAAAATTTGAGACCTAAAATGGCTATGGGACTTCTCCCTGATTTTACTAAAGTGAGAAATAAAAATGCACACGTTTTCTTAGATCACGTAAGGCTTAGCATTTCTTTAACAGTAAGTCTAAACTAAAGAATTTCCTAAATCTCTTACAGTTCCCTTATAGGTCAAATAATCATTACTTATGTTAATATTTATTATTTTTTTTAAAACATCTTTAATGGAGTATAATTGCTTTACAATGGTGTGTTAGTTTCTGCTTTATAATTATGTTAATATTTAAAAGAATATAAATATAAATCTGGGTGTATAATTTAAATGAGTTAAATAAATAACTAACATCTTTATAAATTAGGATCTTATAAATCTTGGAATGAGACAATATTACAAACACTATACTATCTGGGTCAAGCTTGAGATATAATACTGTTTTGCTAAATTCCTAGTTACTAACAGCGGCTATACTCTCCTTAATGTTAACTTGAATATACTTTCTAAACTTACTAATTGATTTTAGAAACTTGGAATAATGTAATATTTTAAAAATTAGTAATTTGGGGCTTCCCTGGTGGCACAGTGGCTGAGAGTCCACCTGCCGATGCAGGGGACATGGGTTCGTGCCCCGGTCCAGGAAGATCCCACATGCCGCGGAGCGGCTGGGCCCGTGAGCCATGGCCACTGAGCCTGCGCGTCCGGAGCCTGTGCTCCGCAACGGGAGAGGCCACAGCAGTGAGAGGCCCGCACATCGCAAAAAAAAAAAAAAAAAATTAGTAATTTGTGTTTATCTAAAGACATCTAAAGAAATTAAACTTCAAAGAGAGAAAATAAATTACATTCTTACAACAATCTGTTACCATTTTTTCTTCATACTATTCAAATTAAAATAGCAAAATCAATGTATTGTCTTATATCCCATGTTATTTATGTTTAAAAAGTTAGGGCTTAAACATTTAAACCAGGGGTCCCCAACCCCTGGGCCATGGACTGGTACTGGTCCGTGGCCTGTTAGGAACCGGGATGCAGAGCAGGAGGTGAGCGGCAGGTGGGCAAGCGAGCAAAACTTCAGCTATATTTACAGCCGCTCCCCATTGCTCGCATTACCACCTGAGCTCCGCCTCCTGTCAGATCAGCTGCGGCATTAGATTCTCATGGGAGCGCAAACCCTACTGTGAACTGCACATGCGAGGCATCTAGATTTCAAGGTCCTTATGAGAATCTAATGTTTGATGATCTGAGGTGTGGCAACCCTGAGGTAGGGCAACCCGTACCAGCAGAAATTTACCTATGTTTTTACCTATGTTTTTTTACAAGCTGTGAGTTTTGTCGTCACCAATAAGGACGACTCAGGGAGCTTCACTTTTCTCAGCAAACTACTCATGAGGAAGGACATGGGGTGTACCTGGGTCCAGTCTGTACACAGCACACACTCAGGTTCCTCAAAGGCAAAGTTCAGTTCATCAAAACTATCAGTAATAAAAAGGAGACTACTCGGCTGGGACAGAATCCTTTCAATGGGGCCTTCTGTGCAGGGCCAGTCCTTTGATATCATTTGAGCAAAGCTTCTCTCTCTCAACTGGTTCATTTCTCTTGCATTGAGATAAAAAACATAGGTGAATTTCTGCTGGTAGGGGCTGCCCTGTGCCCAGTCTAACATCACCATTCTCACCAAGGTTGTCTTCCCAACTCCCGCAGCCCCCTGAAGGATCAGCAGAACAGGCTGCTCACCTGTTCTGACATCCTCATCAAACAAACGTTCCAACAGTTCTCGGCCTTCCTGAGCAATTTCATGACAGAAGTTTTCAGATTCTCCAAGCAAATGGTTCTTATCTAACATGATGCAAAATGTTTCCCTTATTTGAACTCTGTATTCTGCTCCGTCACCTAAATCAGTTAGAAGGGAGCCAGAAGATACACATGATCAGAATTAATTCTATGATTTTCAATCTTAAGAATATTGCACTTAGAGTAGGACCAGGAAGTGACACATGCTGAAATCAAAGTACAGCTGGTTTAAATGAGAAAAGAATGTAAATAAAACAAAAATATTCTTGTAGATTTAAAACCCACATTATAAACTGAAAAAACAGAACCCACAATGCAGAAATTAATGATGGAAAATAAAAATTAGATTCGTTCCAGAAATACTTTTTCTCTTCCCTGTACTTCTATTCTACAGAGAAAAAAGAGGATGTATGTGGAGAACAGAGCCATCATCCAGCTAAAAGGAGAACACAGGCAACAATTAACAATAATACCCAGATAGGAACTGAACACAGATCTGAATCTACAGATCAAAATCATCCGCTTTATACAGATAAACCATTAGTGGACATGAACAGTTGCAGACATTCTCCCCAAGGAGCAAGACGGCTAAGCCCCACATCGAGCTTCCCACCCTTGGGGTCCTGCACTGGGAAGATGAGCCCACAGAACGTTTGGCTTCGAAGGCAGCAGGGCTTACTTTCAGGAGAGCCAGAGGGCTGTAGGAAACACGACTCTGCTCTTAAAGGGCACATACAAAATCTCACATGTTGAGACCCAGAGTAAAAGCAGTAATTTGAAAGGAGCTCGGGTAAGACCTAGTATCTGATCTTGGAAAGCCTCCCAGAGAGGCAGGAGGCAACTGGGACTCATCCATGGGACACAGACACTGAGGGCAGCTGTTTGGGGAGTTCCTTCTACCACGAGGACACTGATGCTGCCAAGAGCCATTTTGGAGTCCTTCCCCTAGCTCATTAGCACCAGGACCCAGCCCTGCCCACCAGCTGGTTGGCACCAGTCCTGGGGCACCCCAGACCAAGCAGCAACCACGTAGGGACACAGCTTCACCCACCAGCAAGTCGATAGAAGGAATAGGCACCCCTGAGCATCCCAGCTGGCCCAGGACCCATCCCCCAGACCCCCACCAGTGGGCAGACACCAGTCCCTGGACCCTGCCTACCAGCGGGTGGACACACCAGCTCCAAGATATCTTAGGCCCCTCAGCCAGCATCCCTGGAATCCAGCGTCAACCACCAGTGGGCCAGCACTAACCCCAGAACCTGCCCTCATCTACCACCCCAAACCTGGCTCTGCCCATTAGTGGGTCATTACTAGCCCTGGAACCCCTCAGAGCGCCACAGCCAGTCACCTCTGGACCTGGCTCCACCCAGGGATGCCAGGACAGACTGGTCCAGTCCTGGCACCCCTGTACTCCCAAAGCCAGCCACCTTGTGATCCGGCCCCACCGACCAACAGGTCAGCCCAGACCGTGCAGCCAGTCACACCACACCCCAACCCCACCCAATAGCAGGTCAACACCAGCTCTGGAAACCCTGGGCCTGCAGCCGGCCACCCATGGCCCAGCCCCACTCACCAGCGGGACAGCACCAGGACAGGTACCCCCCAGGCCATGCAGCCAGCTGCTCCAGGACCAGCTCCACCAGCAGCCAGCAGCTTCTGCACTAGGCAGGGCCTAGCAACCAGGCCAGGGGCCAGCCATGCCTACCTGTGTGTCCACGGTACGCATGTGGCCTGTTGTAGCCCTGCCACAACAGAAGGGCCCATGCAGCCCAGACAGGAGTCACCACTAGAGCATATAACTCTGTTGACCAGAGGGAAGTGTGCTACTGGGCCTCAGGTCAGCTCCTAAATAAGCCACTTCCCCAAGATTAGGAAGCACAACTGACCTACCTAATACACAGAAACAGACACAGAAACAACTACAAGAAAAAAACTAAAAAACACATACACATGGAGGCTAAACAATATGCTACTAAACAACTAATGGGTCAATGAAGAAATCAAAGGGGAAATAAAAAAATACCTAGAGACAAACGAAAATGAAACCACGATGATCTAAAACCTATGGGATGCAGCAAAAGCAGTTCTAAGAGGGAAGTTTCTAGCAATACAGTCTTAACTCAGGAAATAAGAAAAATCACAAATAAACAACCTAACCTTACACCTAAAGCAACTAGAGAAAGAAGAACAAACAAAACCCAAAGTTAGTAGAAGGAAAGAAATCATAAAGATCAGAGCAGAAATAAATGAAATAGAAATGAAGAAAACAATAGCAAAGATCAATGAAACTAAAAGCTGGTTCTTTGAAAAGATAAACAAAATTGATAAACTTTTAGCCAGACTCATCAAAAAAAACAGGGAGAGGGCTCAAATCAATAAAATTAGAAATGAAAAAGGAGAAGTTAACAATGGACACTGCAGAAATACAAAGAATAAGAGACTACCACGAGCAACTATATGCCAATGAAATGGACAATCTGGAAGAAATGGACAAATTCTTAGAAAGGTACAATCTCCCAAGACTGAACCAGGAATAAATAGAAAATATGAACAGACCAAACACAAGTACTGAAATTGAAACTGTGATAAAAAAACTCCCAACAAACAGAAGTTCAGGACCAGATAGCTTCATAGGAGAATTCTATCAAACATTTAGAAAAGAGTTAACACCTATCCTTCTGAAACTATTCCAAAAAATTGCAGAGGAAGGAATACTCCCAAACTCATTCTATGAGGCCACAATCACCCTCTCACCAGAACCAGACAAAGATATCACAAAAAAAGAGAATTACAGGCCAATATCACTGATGAACACAGACACAAAAATCCTCAACAAAACACTAGCAATCCAAATTCAACAATACATTAAAAGGATCATACACCATGATCAAGTGGAATTTATCCCCAAGGAGATTTCAGTATCTGGAAATCAATCAATGTGATTCACCACATTAACAAATTAAATAATAAAAATCATACGATCACTTCAATAGATGCCGAAAAAGCTTCTGACAAAATTCACATCCATTTAGGAAAAAAACTCTCCAGAAAGTGGAGGTGACCATACTACCCAAGGCAACCTACGGATTCAATGCAATCCCAATTAAAATACCAAGGGCATTTTTCACTGAACCAGAACAATCTAAAATTTGTATGGAAACACAAATGACCCCAAATAGCAAAAACAATCTTGAAAAAGAAAAACAAAGCTGGAGGTATCATAATCCCTGACTTAAGACTATACTACAATAATCAAAACAGTATGGTACTAACACAGAAACAGACACACAGAACAATGGAACAGAAAAGAGAGCCCAGAAATGAACCCATACTTATATGGTCAATTAATCTACAACAAAGGAAATATGAATATATAATTGAGAAAAGAGAGCCTATTCAATAAATTGTGTTGGGAAAAATAGACAGCTGACATGCAAAAGACTACTTTGTCACACCATATACAAAAATAAACTCAAAATGGATTAAAGACTTAAATGCAATGCAAGCAACCTAAATGTCCATCGACAAAGGAATGGATAAAGAAGGTGTGGTACATATATACAATGGAATATTACTCAGCCATAAAAAAGAATGAAACAATGTCATTTGCAGCAACACAGATGGACCTAGAGATTGCCATACTGAGTGAAGTAAGTCAGACACAGAAAAACAAATATTATATGATATCACTTAAATGTGGAATCTATAAAAATGGTACAGATGAACTTATTTATAAAACAGAAATAGAGTCACAGATGTAGACAACAAACTTATGGTTACCAGGGGGGAAATGGTGGGGGAGGGATAAATTGGAAGATTGGGATTGACATATACACACTACTGTATATAAAATAGAAAACTAATAAGGACCTACTGTAGAGCACAGGGAACTCAACCTATATGGGAAAAGAATCTAAAAAAGAGTGGATATATGTATATGTATAACTGAATCACTTTGCTGTACAGTAGAAACACAACATTTTAAATCAACTATACTCCAATAAAAATTTTTTTAAAAAGACTTAAGTGTTAAGACCTAAAACCATAAAACTTCTGGAAGAAAACATAGGCAGTATGCTCTTTGACACTGGTCTTAGCAATATTATTTTGGATATGCCTCCTCAGGCAAAGGAAATGAAGGCAAAAGTAAACAAATAGGACTACATCGAACTAAAAAGCTTTTTTTTAAAAAAGCTTTTGCATTTGAGGGTATTATGCTAAGCGAAATAAGTCACACAGAGAAAGATATAATATCACCTATATGTGGAATCTAAAAAAATGCAACAAACTAATGAATATAACAAAAAAGAAGCAGACTGACAGATATAGAGAACAAACTAATGGTTACCAGTTGGGGGGGAGGGGCACTATAGGGGTATGGGATTAAGAGGTACAAACTATTACATACAAAATAAGCTACAAGGATATATTGTACAACACGGGGAATATAGCCAATATTTTATAATAACAATAAATAGACTTTTAAAAATTATGATTCTTATACTGTACACCTGTGACTTATATAATATTGTACATCAACTATACTTCAATAAATAAATAAATAAATAAAAAGCTTTTGCACAGTGAAACTACCAACAAAACAAAAAGGCCATCTACTGAATGGGAGAAGATATTTGCAAATACTATATCCATTAATGTGTTAATATCCAAACTATACAAAGAGCTCATACAACACAACATTAAAAAAAACCCTGGTGGCACAGTGGTTAAGAATCCGCCTGCCAATTCAGGGGACATGGGTTCGAGTCCTGGTCCGGGAAGATCCCACATGCCGTGGAGCAACTAAGCCCATGCACCGCAACTACTGAGCCTGTGCTCTAGAGCCCACGAGCCACAACTACTGAGCCCGAGTGCCACAAGTACTGAAGCCCGTGCGCCTAGAGCCCATGCTCTGCAACAAGAGAAGCCACCTAATGAGAAGCCCGTGCACTGCGACGAAGAGTAGCCCCTCTCGCCACAACTAGAGAAAAGCCCACGTGCAGCAACAAAGACCTGATGCAGCAAAATAAATAAAGTTATTTTAAAAAAAAACCCTATTGAAAAATGGGCAGAGGACCTGAATAGACATTTTTTCAAAGATGACTTCAGATGGGCAACAGCACATGAAAAGATTCTCAACATCACTAATCATCAGAAAAATACAAATCAAAGTCACAATAAGATATCACCCCACATCTGTCACAATGGCTATTATCAAAAAGACAACAAATAACAGGTGTTGGCGAGGATATGGAGAAAATGGAACCCTCAGGCACTGTTGGTGGGAATGTAAGTTGGTACAGCCAGTATGGAAAACAGTAAGAAGGTTCCTCAAAAAATTGAAAACAGAACTACCATACGATACAGTAATTCTACTCCTGGGTATTTAGCCAAAGAAAATGAAAACACTAATTCAAAAAGATATATGCACTCTTATGTTTACTGTAGCATTATTTACAACAGCCAAGATATGGAAGCAACCTAAGTGCCCTTCAACAGATGAACAGATAAAGAAACTGTGGTATATATACACAATGGAATATTAGCCATAAAAAGGAATGAAATCTTGCCATTTGTGACAACATGGGTGGACCTAGAGGGTGTTATGCTAAGTGAAGTAAGTCAGACAGAGAAAGACAAATACTGTACAAGTTCACTTATATGTAGAATCTAAAAAACAAATGAAAAAACATAATGAAACAGAAACAGTCATAGATACAGAGAAAAACAGGTGGTTGCCAGAGGGGTGGGAGATGGGAGGAATTTAGAAATAGGTGAGGGAGAGGTACAAACTAAAAAAGAAAAAGAAAGAAAGAAATGAACATTGAAGCATAGCCTGAAGAATATTTTAAAGAAAAGAAACGAAATTCCCAAGTGTCCAAGTATAATGAAAATATAGTTACATCTTTTCCTAGTTCAGTCTGATTCCTTCTTTAGAGCTCAATTTAAAGTCACTATCTCTGGGAAGACTTCTCTGAACTCCAAAGATAGATAGTTCTCTCTTTGTACATTCTCAGAACACAGTATATTTTCCATTCACAGCACATATCTCAAGCTGGAATTACTTTAGTTTTTAAAGCATATAATTCTTTTCTTTGTTCTACTAGGGCATTCAGTGCAAACATCTAACAAAGTTCATATCCCACTAAATTATGCTTAGTTCTCCCCCAGGGGAAGGTATGGTATTAGAAGTCAGATACTCTTTCTTTTTATGGTATAATATCATACAGTGCTGTACTTTTAAAAAATTGGGATTATAAGGATGATCTTTACTATCTTCATTATACTTTTATCTATCTTCCAAATTTTCCAAAGTAAATTTCTATGGAGGTAGAACCTTGGTTTCCCAAATTTATGGTCAGTTATATCACAAAAATAAGCTTCCTTATATTGTATCAGAAATTAAGGTCCAAGCAGGAACTTACCTTCAAAATCATTTGATACAATAAGAAATTTTTATTTATTAGTGCTTAGAATAAAATAGGTTCTCAATTATTTCTTGAATGAAATAATGTAGCCCATTAGAAAGCAGCATAGCTGAGCTAAGCTGGTCCAGTTTTCTTTGTATTATAATTCAATTTATATAACCTAGAATTCAGCCATATAGAATTCAAAACAAAGTAGGGGGACTGGAAATGGTATTGAACTAAGACTGAGAAAACCTGGTCCTAGAAATAACATTTTACACAGACTAGTTGTCACCATCCTGGAACTCAATTACAGCATCATTTCTTTTTAAAAAAATTTTAATTAATTTATTTTTTACACAGCAGGTTCTTATTAGTTATCTATTTTATACACATCAGTGTATACATGTCAATTCCAATAGCCCAATTCATCATACCACCACCACCACCCCCTGCCACTTTCCCCCCTTGGTGTCCATATGTTTGTTCTCTACATCTGTGTCTCTATTTCTGCCTTGCAAACTGGTTCATCTGTGCCATTTTTCTAGATTCCACATATATGTGTTAATATACGATATTTGTTTTTCTCTTTCTGACTTACTTCACTCTGTACGATAGTCTCTAGATCCATCCACATCTTTACAAGTGACCCAATTTTGTTCCTTTTTATGGCTGAGTAATATTCCATTGTATATATGTACCACATCTTCTTTATCCATTCGTCTGTTGATGGGCATTTAGGTTGCTTCCATGACCTGGCTATTGTTAACAGTGCTGCAATGAACACTGGGGTGCATGACTCTTTTTGAATTATGGTTTTCTCTGGGTATATGCCCAGCAGTGGGATTGCTTGGTCATATGGTAATTCTATTTTTAGTTTGTTAAGGAATCTCCATACTGTTCTCCATAGTGGCTGTATCAATTTACATTCCCACCAACAGTGCAAGAGGGTTCCCTTTTCTCCACACCCTCTCCAGCATTTGTTGTTTGTAGATTTTCTGATAATGCCCATTCTAACTGGTATGAGGTAATACCTCACTGTAGTTTTGATTTGCATTAATTTGATCTGATTTGATTTGATTTGCTCTAATAATTAATGATGCTGAGCAGCTTTTCACGTGCTTCTTGGCCATCTGTATGTCTTCTTTGGAGAAATGTCTATTTAGGTATTCTGCCCATTTTTTGATTGGGTTGTTTGTTTTTTTAATATTGAGCTGCATGAGCTGCTTATATAAACATTTTTCTTTGAATGTGGACCATTTTTAAAGTCTTTACTGAATTTGTTACAGTATTGCTTCTGTGTTATGTTTTGTTTTTTTTGTCCCCAAGGCATGTGGGATCTTAGCTCCCCGACCAGCGATCAGACCCATACCTGCTGTATTGGAAGGCAAAGTCTTAACCACTGGACTACCAGGGAAGTCCCTACAGCATCATTTCTAATGGAAGAGAGGAGACACAAAAAGCCAAATAATCCCTGTCAGCTCAGGGACTCTTCAGTCTATAAAACAAGATATCAAGATACCTTTGTTCATCAGACTGTCAATTTTTGACTGGCCATTTCCAAATACTGCTCTTTTGAGGCTCTGAATTAACATGGTTCTGTTTCTGACTTTGTCCAGAGAGCCAGTTTTGTCAACTCTTTTTGAACAATAATCACAGAACAGGTAGGATATTGCAAGACGTTAACAAGGGTTGAACAAAGGTCCCCTGGGAGATAACTTTCCCCCATGATGCTTCAAAAGCACAAACCTCCCAAATCTGACAAAAAGCCCATCTACTTACCCAGCACTGCTTCCTGATCACCTTGTACCTCTCTGGCCCCAGTGTCCTCTGGTCTCAGTCTGGGCTGTCCCTGCAACAGGTTCCAAAAGGATCGTGAGATTTACCAAAAACAAGGGGAATTTGGTGATGGCCAGAACAGGGGCCAGAATTTTCCTCAGTGTCCAATTCTATGATCATCTGGGTTTAAGAAACTAGAGCCAACAAAGCCTCAGACTCCACCAGCTCAGCTGAGGGTGAAGTGATGTGGTGTGAACAACACTGAAGCATGATACCTCTTGCCATGCTTCCCACGCTGTAACTCTAAGGCAAGTAGTCTAGTCTAAGCCTGAGTTTCCTCGACTGTACTGACCTCACAAGGATATGGTGAGGCTCAAAAGAAATAATGGGGCTTCCCTGGTGGCGCAGTGGTTGAGAGTCTGCCTGCCGATGCAGGGGACACGGGTTTGTGCCCCGGTCCGGGAAGATCCCCCATGCCGCGGAGCGGCTGGGCCCATGAGCCATGGCTGCTGGGCCTGCGCGTGCGGAGCCTGTGCTCTGCAACGGGAGAGGCCACAACAGTGAGAGGCCCGCGTACTGCAAAAAAAAAAAAAAAGAAAGAAAGAATGGATATACATTTTGGAGCTCTAAAGCCTTGTATACGAAGGAGGAATTTTAGATGTCTACAGAATTTCACGCCTGGGAATGACTAAAACTACTGTTTTGCCTTATGTCCTTTAATAATTTTTTGCCCATTCCTCATATTTCAGCAAAGATTTAAGGTCATATTTGAGTGTCCTCAAAATTTAGGCCAACCTATGACTTTATTTGTAGTTTAGGCAAAGGAGCACTAGATGGGGCAATTCTTTTCACTCAATTCCTTTAATCATTCTAATTGGTACAAGATGGATGAATTACCCCCAATTAAGGAGCCAGGCTGAATAACAGTACTCAGAACCCTCCAGCCTGTTTAGTGTTCCTCAAACAATCCAACGTACTTGAGTACCATGGAGCCTGTGTCTCACAGAATGGTTTAATCCCCAAGTCCCTCTCATAGAACCAATGGGCTCCAGGAACCACTTCCTTCTTTCCACCTGTAGAAGTGTGTCCAGCATCACTCACAGTTGATCTCTGCGTTTGCTCTCTCACACAGATCCTTCAGGTTCATCTTGCCAAAGATTTTGAGAGCCACCCCCCAGGCCTGCTCTCCTGGATGGTACTTGTTCATCAAGTTAGCCAAATCCTCCCGCTTGGCCTTCTTCACTTCAGACCAGGGTATCCTGCAGGATCCAGGTCCCGTGGTCTCATTCTTTAGGAGTGACTTGAATCTATTTAATTCCTCTTTGTTTAGCTCCTCCAAATACAGTAGCAGCCCCAAATCAGAAAAGAAGGAGGAAGATGACAAATCTGTCATCTTGTCCAGGGATCAATATTCAAGCTTCAGTGGGGAAAAAATAATCAAAAGAATGTGGAATAAATGGGGCCTATGGAAAAGTAAGTTTAGAAAATGAAATACCTCTAAAAACATATTAATTCAACAAACCTGTATTGAAGCCTACTGTATCAGGCTCAGTACTGACTTCCTGTCCACTGTAATACATTTTCTATCATAAAAACATTCTTCTAATATAGACCAATCTATGATTCTTCCACCTTCCCAAGAGTTACTCCCAGTCCCACACTTATGAGCTGTAAGTAATAAAGAAAGGCAATTCATCTCTCATTACTCTTCTGCAAAGCAAGGATATCAGAACCAATCTCAGAGGACTGTGGTATGGATTAAATAAGGTAGAGTTCCTATATCAGCTGGCTCAGAACAGGCTCCTACTAAGTATTGGCAAATTTCTTCATTCTCTCTCTCCCCCACCAACACCCAACATACATCTCAGCCTAAAACGTTGTTATTGGGCTTCCCTGGTGGCGCAGTGGTTGAGAGTCTGCCTGCCGATGCAGGGGACATGGGTTCGTGCCCTGGTCCGGGAAGATCCCACATGCCGCGGAGAGGCTGGGCCCGTGAGCCATGGCTGCTGAGCCTGCGCGTCCGGAGCCTGTGCTCCGCAACGGGAGAGGCCACAACAGTGAGAGGACCACGTACTGCAAAAAAAAAAAAAAAAAAAAAAAAAAGTTGTTACTGTACCCCCATCATTACTCTTGAAGCACGTGTGTCACCATTGGCATATATCACCATTTACCTCTTGTCATGTCATCTCTGGTCACAAATCCATACTAGTCCCTGAAGATCTGCATTCTTAGCTCACAAGCTACTTTCACATCCACTCCCCAACACCACAATTATTCTGGGTGAGCTCAAAGTTAAAGCCCTTCCCAAACAGCATTCTCCCCCACCTCAACCCCTATGACCTCATTCCACTCTAGCATTTCACCCTGATGCTCTCACTTACACTTTATCATCAGCAGCTACCCAAACTCTGCAGAGTCCCTTAAATTAATTAAACTCTTAAACTAATACCTTCCAGTTAATAGAGCAGTTTCAAGCCTTCACTCCCATGGTGACTGTTCTTCAAATGCTATCAAATCCTAGTCTTTTGAGCCCTCTGTTTTCCTCTTATTTATCAGCCATCTTAAGAGCCTTACTCAATTTCTTATTTAGCACGGGTACTGCAATCATTTAAACCGTATCTTCAAGTTCCTCGTCTCCTCTTCAGTGATTTGCCTAAAGAGACAGAGCTAGTAAGTGGTACAGCTAGAACTCAACCTAGATCTTTCTCCAACCCCCTCTCCTTTCCAGCCTTTCATATGCCACCCCCTACTCTTGCCAATGGGATTGGATAAGATTGATGGGACAAGTAAAGATGTACAGAGGGAGATTTTACTTCTTAAACAGAAGGTGAATTATCTGAAAATTACAAAGTAAATCAGGACTTTCTCCTACAGTAACCTGTGAGCTATCGGCTGTTTTAGGGTTTTGTTTGTTTTGACTGGACTGCAGAAATAATCTAGATTATAGATTAGGATCTGACCAAAACAGGTTCCATAGTAATTTTTTTTTTTTTTTTTTTGGCGGCACATGGGCCTCTTACTGTTGTGGCCTCTCCCGTTGCGGAGCACAGGCTCAGCGGCCATGGCTCATGGGCCCAGCCGCTCCACGGCATGTGGGATCTTCCCGGACCGGGCATGAACCCGTGTCCCCTGCATTGGCAGGCGGACTCTCAACCACTGCGCCACCAGGGAAGCCCAGTAATTTTTTTTTTAAAGAAGCAAAAAGGAGAAAATTTGAGGAAACTTCAAAGGAATACTGAAATTCCTCCAGAACATACAAAATACGGTAGGTGAGGGAAAATGTGACATGTAATATACAGTTATCACTGCATGGGAGCCTATCTTTTCCTTCTTCTTTCCTGTAACAAAAGAAGGTGGCTCTAGCCCCTTTTCTATACCTCATTCCTTCACCCTTGAATCTCATTAGAGTCAGGAATTATTAAGGGACTTAATCCATCAGAAATCTCTCTTCACTTCTCTAGCCTCAACTTCTCCCTGTCCTCTAAGTCCTTCCCATTAGCACTGAAACACGCCCAAGTCCACTTTAGTCTTTTACGAGTGTTTCCTTCACTTCATATCCCCTTCATCTTCAGAGTCAAACGTCCTCAGTCTTCTATACTTTACGTATTATACCTCCTCAGTCCCCTGCAATCTAACTGTTGCTACCACAATCCCACTGAGATAGCTCAGACCAATGACCACCCTTTTGTAAAACCCATTTTAAAATTCAATTTTCATATCTGTAAGCAGGAAAAATAACAGTACCTACCTCCACAAGGACTGGAAGATAACACATGCACCTAATTTACAGGGTGCCATACATATAATACTATTTTAACAATGCCTTAATTGTTGATATTTTGTCCCCCCTTGGCTCTCATCATATCCCATACTTCCTTCATTTTCCTCCTGCCTTTCTAGGTGAAACTTTGAGCCAAGATCTGTAAGTTCTGAATCCTACTGGGTTTCTACTATATGATACCTACAACTCTGACAGAGAGTACATTATACTTTGGCTTCCTTCCCAAAGGTTTTATGCTGTTCTTGAAGGAATTTTTTTTTTTAATTTTGTGGTCTTCCTTTGTTTACATTCTTGGGAAGAGGAAAACAGATGTTGTCTGGTGTGGCTCCTCTTCTGCGATGGCATTCATAAATTCCAAAATGTTCTGAACTAAAATGGGAACCCATGGCCTAAGAGGATCTACTTCAATTTGCAAACTTATTGATGTAAAATTCTACCACCTATAATAATGAAAAGATATTTGTTCAAAATAAATTATTCACTCAGCACATATTAATAATTACCATATTTGTTGAGGATCTACTGTGACAGGTTCTTTATGAAAATTTTCTCTAGTCCCAAAAGTTTGGTTTTATCCACATTTTACAGATACAGGGACTCAGAAATTAAGAAGCTTGCCCAGGTTACAGAGTTGACAAGTAGCTTATCAGACTACAAAATTCATTCTCTTTCTACTAAGGTACCACCTGCCTTCTAATTTCACTTTATTTTCCCAGACACTGGGAATTCAGATTTAATGAAATCTGTGTGGCTATGCTCTGATATCTGACCCCGTGCTGAACACCGGGCTAGGGGAAAGGGAAGACCTCTAAATATATAATGGCGGTCCTCTGAGCTCTAGCACTTCCAGAACACAAAGGAAGGAGGAATTCTTTTCCATAAAGGGTAGAGATGAGAAGGTCTTGGAGAAGTTACATTTTATCTAGGAAATAGGATATTCCCACCCTTTTCATACATTCCTGTCTGATTTCCTTTCTTGGGCCACTGTAATCTCCTATAGCAGTTTCTCAACCTCACCACTATTAACATTTTTTGCCAGATAATTCTTTATTTGGGGGATACTGTAAGTGCATAGTAGAATGTTCAGCAGCCTTCCTGGCCTCTACCCACTATATGCCGTTAGGACCCTCAATCTCCCACAGCTGTGACAAACAAAATGTCTTCAGACATTGCTAGATCCTCCCAGGGCAGCAAATTGCCCCAGTTGAAACCAATTCCAAAGCCTTACCCTCTACTGCTTCGTACACAACTCATCAGCCCTTCTCTATGACATTACCATAACAAATCAAAGAAACAGAGCAGATAGCTCAGAAAAAGGCATTCCCATGAGATTGTAATGTATGACAGAAGAAACATCATAATTGGGAAGGGAAGCATTCAGTGTAGATTATTAGGACAACTTGTAAACCATTCAGACAAAAATTAGTATCCTCAGAATAAATCTCAGATACATAAATCAGAACATTGTTAATATTTCAAACAAGAGGGCGGAAAGCAGAGCATATTCATTACGCCTTAGAAAAGGAGGAACTTACCAGCTTGGACACAATAAGGGAAATGATCAAGAATCAGGAGATATATTGTTAACTATGTTGAAATTAAAAATTCTTGTCCATAGGAATTCAAACACAAAAGGTAAACTGAAAACAGCAAATATTTTTAGGAAATTTGACAAATAATGAGTTGAATTTTAAATTAGTAAAAGCGCTTTAGAACTGTTGGCATTAACTAGTAAAATTGGAGATACGCACCCAGACCCAGATCTTGGTTTCTAATACCATTCTCCAATAAGAGGAATGAGGGCTCCTTGGAGAAACTGCTGATTCTAGAGTTGGGAGTATACAAACTGAGTCTAAAGCTTCTTGTTATGCCAGAAAGTAAGGAAAAGAAAAGGATGAGGTAGGTCAAAAAGATACAAGAACCAACCCAAAAGAGCTCCCAATGGCAAAAGTAAGTAATGTGTTATAACCTAAAGTATAAAGCAAATGTTCATAAGTCTGTACTGATATAGATAAATGACTGAATGAATAAATTAATGGGGGGAAAGAGACAAATCTTACTTACAGAAGAATTCCAAATACTTTATGTAGCTATTCCTTCCTCCAGGAGGTGGATCTTAACTCCAGCCCACGCCCACCCAGGAGTGTGGATCATTCTTAGTGATTTGCTAAGTGGAGAAACCTGACAAACTCTGCCCTAACCTGGTGAGCAAGGTTAATATCATCAACCATAAGTCACTGTTCACAGTGTGTACCACTGATGTGATTTGATGAGAATGGCATATAACCACTGTGATATTCTTCCCCTAAATCCATAATCCCAGTCTAACCATGAGGAAAATTTTAGACAAACCTAAATGAAATGCTACAAAATACCTGGCCAGTAACTCTCAAAAATGTCGAGGTCATTAAAAACAAGGAAAGACTGAAAAACTGTCACAGACCAGCAGAGACTAAGGAGACAAGATGCCTAAAAGTATTGATAATATGGTATCCTAGAAAGGATCCAAGGGCAGAAAGAGTACTAGGAAAAAAAAGCAGTGAAATCTGAACTAAGTGTGAATTAATAGTTTTAATTAATTGCTTTAGTTGTTACAAATATACGTTAGTAATACAAGATGTTAAAAATAGGGGAAGTTGGGTGTGGGTGCACGAGAACTCTTTTTTCTATAAATCTAAAACTATTCTAAAATAAGATGGTTATTTTTAAATTGGATTTATGCATACACGATGGCCTAGCAACTACAGTCCTCAGAATATATTATACCTAACAGAAATGTGTGTGTGCAGGTATATGCCAAGAGACATACGAAAAGAGCCATAACAGCATTGTTTGTAATTCCTAAGCACTGGAAAAGATCCAAGAGCAAACCTATAGTAGAACCAACAAATAAACTGGTAAATTCATAGAATGAAATCCTATGGAGCAGTGAAAATATATGATCTGTAGTTACATGCCACTAGGATGAATCACACAAACATAATCACTGAAAGAAGTCAAACCCCAAAAGATTATATACCATATAATTCCATTTATAAAAATATCAAAACTAAGAAATAGAAAACGAAACTGGGATACTGTTTATGGATGTACGTGTAAGTGTTAAAGCCGTATTTTAAAAATGGGCTGGGGTGAGGAAGTAATTACCATAAAAATCGGTTTAGTGTTACCTCTGCAGGGAGGGAGGGATTTGTAATCAGGAAGCTTCCCCTGGGCTCTTGGGCACTCCACAGTAATGGTAATACGTTAGTAGAGTGTGGTATGGTAATAGTAATCTTCTATTCCTTGACCTGGTGATGGTTCACATGGATATCACTGGGTTAGCATTCACTAAGATGCACACTTATGTTTTATGCAGTCTTCTATATGAGCTACAGTCCCCTCTAAAATATGGTTTTAAAAAGGTTCATATCACCAAAAGACATAATACAAATATATTAGAAAAAGCACTGAAATAAAATGATTGTAAATAACCTTTTCAGACAGGGGGAAAATAGCTAACAAGTATTTCAGAAAATGTTCAAACTTAAGCAGATACCAAAACTAATACAAACCAGGTGATATCACTCCACACTTATTAAAATGGCAAAAATAAACTTTAAGAAACAATACCATATAACGATGAGCATGGAACGAAGCAGATATTGTTAGTGTAAATGTTAATTTGTACACTCTTGGAAAGCTGCAGGTTTCACAGCTCTGGAGAACTTTAAAAATATGCATGACCGTTCAATCAGTAACTTCTCTATGGGAAATTATCCAATGGAAAGAATTCCAAATACAGAAGAGAAAGTTTTGTGCATAATAGAAGAGTAAATAATTGTCAACAAATTAAAATTTAATGATGATTAGTGAAATAAATGCATAAAAATATGGCACACACTTGAGTTTTCAGCCATTAAAATGATCTCTTCATACAGCAATATGCAACACATGCATGGTTAAAAGCAAATGGTAGGAGCATAAGGATTACAACTAAGGAATTGAAACCTCTGCATAAAAAATGGATGAAATATATCAAAGTATTAACTACTGTTGTGTTTTGGGTTTAGGACAATTTGTAACAACTTTCTTTAATCAGAATACATTACTTAAATACGTGGAAAAATAAAAAGGTGAGAGAGGCAATATCAATTTGTCAAATCTCAAAGAGATTATGAATGCCTGCCAACTGTACTTGAATTTGGAGGGTGGGAGCTCAGTGGAAACCTCTGTGAAGAGAGCAATTTTTTTTTTTTTCGGTACGCGGGCCTCTCACTGCTGTGGCCTCTCCCGTTGCGGAGCACAGGCCCCGGACGCGCAGGCTCAGCGGCCATGGCTCACGGGCCCAGCCGCTCCGCGGCATGTGGGATCCTCCCGGACCGGGGCACGAACCCGTGTTCCCTGCATTGGCAGGCGGACTCTCAACCACTAGCGCCACCAGGGAAGCCCAAGAGAGCAATTTTAGGTCTCTGCTGGGGGAGGAAGGAGTGGGAGTGATACTACTACTATGGGTAGAGGGTGACTGACGCAGGGAGCAAATATGCGCTATTCTTTTTAGAACTTTGTTAGAAGAGGAATGAGAGCAATTGGTAGCGAGGAGCATAGAGAGTGCAAAGTTTTAGGCTAGCGGTTTTGTCTCCAGTCGGGCGAGGGGGTTGGAGGCGTCACAGGGTGGAGGAATAATGGCGGAGCCCAGGTGGAGGGAAGATTCTGGGGTTGAACGATAAACACCTGCTCCAGGCAGAGGGGAGAGAACCTTGCCTGAATTCATCAGAACTCTTGACGGTGGGGATAATCATACCACGTCGCGGGCATTGCCCGCGAGTTAAAGGCTACACTAGGTCTTCACCCAAACTGCACTCATTACCCACGTGGGCACCCCGGTCCCGGGCTGCCCGCCTCCCCAGGTGCAGCGGACGGGAACCTGGGAAGTGGCCTCTCCCGCCCGGTCACCGCCGGCGCCCTCTAGCCAGCACCGTTCTCCACCCCCGGGGTCCTAGCAGCTCTCCTCTTGGGCCTCGGGCCGAGTTTGCCTGCCCTTTCTTGTCTTCCACACAGAATCCGGGCACTGGCAAGACGCTCACGGGATTTAACTTTGTATTTTAGAGCAGGCAAAATACACGCAGAGAAGAGGACGGTCATTCCATACCTTGGGTCACACGGTGGGCATTGGTGGCGAAGGTTCAATTCCAGCGCTGAAAGCCACGAACCCAGGAAGGAAAAGAAAGAGGGAAGGGAGGGGCTCAAGAGTTACCTGCTGTCTGTTGCGAAAGGGGAACTCACTCTTTGACCCTTTACGCCAAAACTCCCTCCGGCGCTGTGAGCCGAGCAAGCGCGCGCGGAGTGCTGGGTGGGCCGCCCGGAATGCTTGGACCCTCACAGCCCGGCCCAGAGAGTCTCTTCCCATTGGCTCGCGGGGCAAGGGGCTGCTCCCACTCTCCCGCTCCCGGCCTGCGTCTTAGACCCGCGTTACCACGCCCTGCTCCTAGGAAAAGATACACTGTTCATTATAGGATCCTCTGTGTGCAGCACACCTTGGGGCACACAGCCTCCTTTTCCCGATAACCAGTAACATGTGGGGAAGAGAGAGTCTGGGAGTTGGACCCTAGCTACGGATGACCTTTCCCAGACAGGCTGACTTCTAATAAGCTGCGTCCCCTTATTCATCCATCCAATAATCCCTATAACTGTTGAGCACCCACTTCATGCCTGACAGTTTTCTGGGTCTTCTCTAGCAGGGAACAAAACATTCAAAATTTTCTGCCGCCCCCCGCCCCCAGACCCCCACACCTCCCATGGAGCTTACATTCTACTGAAGGAGTAGAGATAACCAACTGCAGTGTATCAGATGGTGATCATTGCTAAGGAGGAAAACAGTGGGTAAGGGACCTAGTGCTTGGGGGTGGGGGCTAGGAGGTGGGCCCTATCTCTCTTTGGGTGGAAAAGGAAGACATTCTGCGAAGGGGACATTTGCAGAAAGTGAGGGCGTGAGCGATGCAGATGGAGCATTCCAGGGGGAGGAAATATCTAAGTGCAGAGGCCCTCGGCAAGAGTCTGCCTGATAGACATGAGGACATTTGAGTAAATCAAGCATCATGGTCATCATGACCCTGTGTTGACATATAGTTAGTGGAATTTCGTCCAAATCCCAAATCTCTTGTGTAAATTTATGGCCTTGGCCCCTCAAAGTTGGCTTAGACTCTAATAAATCCAGCAGCTTCAGCAATTAGAATCGTCTAACTCTCAGATGAGAGACCTCAGATTAAATGGGCAAATGTGTGTCCTCTTAGGATGGGGATTACCCATTCTAAAGACCCCCCCCTTTTTTTTCCCCGCTTGACATAGCAAGATTTGGGAGATTGTGGAGTTGTCCATAGCCTCATTTAAGGTAACACTTCTCCAGCTGGAATCTTCACGGAGAGCTTTAAACCTTATTGGCAAAGTAGGAGTCAGCATTCATTGTCATCAAGTAAATGTCCACTCTAGGCAGCAGATACTAAGGGAGCAGGCCTGCTAGTTGGCAAGATGGACCCAACAACCTCAATCACCCAGAAATCAGAGCCTTAGATTGTAAAGATTCATTTAAAAACTAATTCAAAAGGATAACCAACAATGTGAGGGTGAGAGAAAACAAGGTACACGCTCTTGGTTTGGCTCCAGCCTACTATATGGATTGGTTATATAATAGCTCTTCAGGTAATGTGCTAAGTATTTTATTCACAAGTCCATACATCTTAAGAGAAGCTATGAATGTTAGAGGTTTTGCTTCTGAAACCATTTCTAACATGCTCATAAAAAACCATGAAATAGAACACATTTATTTCAGGAAAAAATTAAAAACTGAGGAGACTGTTAAAGAAATGAAGTTTTACAAACTGAGTGTCCCAGAACTGTACCTTAGTAAAAATGAATTAGACATTTTTATTTTATTTACATATATCTGACAATATTTGATTTTATGGGAATGCTTACGTTTTATATCATGCATTTTAGTGCAATCTTTTTTGTTTCTTTTTGACTTAGCTCTCCCACTAAAAAAAGCCCCGTGAAGAACATGTTTGCCCTTTATTGCATCATTATTAAACAAAATTGTTTTGCCTTTTCTCTATTACTTTTGGTAAAATTTAATTTTCCATGCCTTCTTTCCTTTTTTTCCATAGTATATGAGCTGCTGAAGCAAGCACCATGCCTTTTTTCCTTGAAAAGCTAAATAATAAAATTGAAATGCAAGTCTTATTAATTAACAACTACTAGGGAAAAGGCATTTCTGAAAAAATTTATAGATGTCTCCACAAGCCCTTGCAATTGGAAGGAGAGACACCATTCTTCTTCATAAAACTAATCTAACAAGGTGAAAAGTGGAAATCAGTAATAGAATATCCATCTTGTTTTGCTGTGCAATAAGGAGATCTGCATAGATATTCATAATGCTACCATCTTGTTGTATTTCTCCTTATATTGCACTTGAAAGTGTTAGTTGTATGAAGTACTCCTATAAGATACCTGGGCTTTTGAAAGTATTGCAATGCCTTGTGAAAATAACCTTTAACATCTAACATGAATTCTGAGTGATTGTAGTCCTTGTTCTTCTGATAATAATATTACGAATGACATCTCTGTGTTACTAGAAGGTAAAATGCTTGGAGGTTTGTCAAATAAGAAAGCTTGTGATTTCCCTTATCTCCCACAAGCACGTAAAAGTCATGAAATTCCTTTTTTACTAAGAGTCTGAGAGACTTATAGGCCCTCAATTTTCTTCCTATCTTTACTCACAGTGATCTCTCCCAATAAATGAACCATATGAAGAACATCAACTATCTGGAATGTATCCTTTTGCATTTTTTCTCCATGCTTGTATAATTATACTCACAATAACATACACAAACACATACACACACACACTGAGTTACACAATTTGAATTATATTTTTCTGTTTTTTGCATCTTGAATTCCTCACCCAACAAATAATTTTGTGCGTTGCCTATTGATGCTCTCTCCCCATCCCACTTCACTCCACCAAATAGAATGGCTCCATAGTGGATAAAGATTTTTATCCATTTAGTTCACTGTGTATCCCCAGCACCTAGAACAGTGGATGAGTCCATCCACACCTCATGAATGTAAGAAGGGACTGATGTGGAAACAAACATGACAAGTTGAAAGAACAACAATTAGGCCAGAATGGCTAATACGGCAAAAGGGAGCAGAAAAATGAAATATGGAGTCAGAGAGGTAGGGAATTAGATGAGAAAAGTATGGCTCTATATGTAGGGCCATATAGGTCACTGTGAGAACTTTGGCTTTCACTTAGGAATAAGCTAGGGAGCCAAGAAAGGGTTTTGAGCAAATGAATAATCACAATTATGTTTTGATCATCCAGGATCCTCATGAAGGGGATTGGAGTAGCAATAGAAGAAGCAAGGGACCAGTTAATAGTCTATTACAATAATCCAGGTGAGAGAAAATGATGGTAGCAGAGAAGCCTAGGTCTTGGCAGGAAGAGATCAGGGAGGAAAGCCCCACCCGACCAGCGAGTTAGCAGGAGAGAAGCGGGCCCCCATAAAACGAAATTTGAAAAGCCCTCTTCGCGGCTGTGAGACTCGAATTTAGAGACGACGCTACAGCCAGAGCTAGTGGGTTGCCCATTCCGCCGAGTGCGCGAGACAGCAGGCGTTACCACCCCTCGCCCCCCAGGGTGACTGTTTCCCCGAATCCCCGCCCTGACTCCCCTTCCCAGGGGCCCTAAAAACACCTAGAACCGTCCCATTAACGTTAGTATCTTGGGGTGCTCAGCCCGATCCTCGGTTCAGAGGGCCATAGTACACGGTCCTCTCACCCCAGAACGCTGACGCTTTAAGGCCAGGTCGCACCTCGTTCTTTCTGGCCAATCAGGAGACACGTCCTCCGGCGTTTTCCTTTCCTGCCCCGCCTCCTCCCGTCTCCATGGGAACGCTCCGAGTGTCTACTCCGAGGCCTGGGGCTTCAGTTTTGGTCAAGCAGGGCTGCGGCTATTGTTTATTTAGACGGTGTATTTGGGCCGGTCCCCATCCCTCTCCAGAGGCTCCGTAAGTGACGCGGACTCTCGGGAGCATCGAGCCAGAAGCGGACAAGGGCGGGGAGAGCTGTGGCAGGTAGAGAGGCAGAAGAGGGAGGGCCGGGGGCCGAGAAGCCGCTCCGGCTTAGAAATCTCGGACACCAGTGTAGGTGGGTTCTTCACAGCCGCCCTCCCCACGTTTAAACTGAAGAAGGGGAAGGAGAGAGGAGGCAGAGGCAGCTTGGGTCCTGGGGCCGGGGTGCTCGGGGCCGGGAGGTGCTGGGGCGGAGGTCTGGATGGGGAACGGAGGCCTGGATGCGGAACGGAGGCCGCGCGTGTTTCCGCTACAGCAGCCGATGCCGCCGGGATCCAGCTCCGCGAGAACCGTTTGTACGTCTGAATCCGGAGCTTCAGATGTACAAACTCTGGCGGCCCTTGGTGCGTACGGGGAGCCCAAACCTGCCCTGCTCCTGGGACACCATGAAGCATTTTTCTCTCTAGGGAAAGAGGGCTCTTAACTGTTTATCATTTTCCCCAGGGACCTGTAATCAGCAACGGAGGACCAGGGTGGCAAAGACTCATGCCCCCATTTTACAGGTGAGGAAAGTGAGGCCCTACGAGGTCTAGAAGTTTGGTCTTTTTCGAAGTTCTGCAAGTGGTTGGTGATAGAGTTGAGACTATGATCATGTCCTGGGGGCCCTAGATCTGGGATCTTTTGCTAAGAATCTGTACTCTGATCTAATAGTAAATCCAGTATTTATGTTGTAAGAAGTAGGAGAGGGTGATGGAATTTACCTTTCTACTTAACTGATTGAACAAAATTTTTAAAATATACTTTTAGAAAGAACTGTTTAAGTGTGCTGCTGTTTTTCCAATCTTTTTAAAAAATTGTACATGTTAATAATAAACTAGGAAATTTTTGAGGCTCAGAGAGGTTAAATTACATAGAAAGCATCTTCATTCCTGGAGGGACTAAACTGTGAGATCAAATTCTGTTTTCATGCCCAAACTAGAATTGTACTTTTCTTAGATGGTCAGAAATAAGGTCCTGAGTGCCCGTTGGTACAGCTCTCCTTTCGGGTGCTTGAAAGGGAACAGAAATGTTCTTGGGCTCGTTCTGACCTCTGTCTGGGAGATTTGGGGGTTAACACTCAGTTAGTACGTGGGGATTGTAGTGAGTTTGGGAATTTCAAGTCATGCCCAGTCGTTCATTCCTCCTTTCTTCTCCCTCAGCTCAGCCTTCTCAACACTCCACGCTTCCCCCAAAAAGGAGCACAGAGGAGGAAGGAATGGTCACTATTTCCCTCACAGTCTGATCCCAGGTGAGTCGGATTGTCTTTTCTCATGTATAAAATGCCCCCGGCTTCTCCATGGATAGCGGGAGTAGTGGAGGTCGCCACGGGGATGGATGGACCAGACTGAATAGAACATATTCCTCTTTGCCTGGGAAGCTTTCAAGCCTCCTATGCAGCAAGCCCCTACCTCCTGCCCAGTGTCTTTTCCCAGCAATTACTCATTCAGTCAGCCAGGCATTCAAGCCTACTATATAATTCATACTGTTTTTGATGACCCGAGATGAATAAATACAAAAATGTCTTTCCTTAACCTTGGGGAAACAAACCACATGAGGTTAATAAGAATTTCTAAAGTTATCATACATTAAACAGTGCTGGAATGAGTGGCACTTTTAAGTAAAAGACAGGAACAGGAACTCAAGTTGAATAATTACTATGAATTGGAAGATATCATTCCAGACAGGAAGACCATCATTTAGTCTCAGGCAGAATATAAGGGGACAAATAAGGAAACCGGGCTAGTTGCAGTAGAGACATAAGTATGAATGTGTAAGGTAAGGCCATACTCTGGAGGGCTATTAATGTTTAACTGGTTACTTATTCTTGTGTACCACTCAGAGTCCATGGCACATCAACCAGAGACAGCCATTATTGACATTTTGATGTATTTATCAATACTTAGAGCCTTTTTTTATTTAATACTTTATATACATACATACTCACTAATCCGTACAAATACTAGTATGTATGCATATATACACATATGTACAAATATGCAAACATAAATTTAAGATACATATATAAAGAGATGAGTATATATAAAAAAATTTGAATCATTACAGATAGGCTCCATGAGGGCAGGGAATGTTCCTAGTATATAGAACTATGCCTGGCATATAGTGAGCACTCAATGAATATTTATTGAATGTATGAATGGCTATTATATGTTTAATTTTTTTCATTTAACATATGGACATTTTTCCAAGTATGTTTGGATAGCATGAGTATTTTTTTAACATCTTTATTAGAGTATAATTGCTTTACAGTGGTGTATCAGTTTCTGCTTTACAACAAAGTGAATCAGTTATACATATACATATGTCCCCATATCTCTTCCCTCTTGCATCTCCCTCCACCCTACCCTCCCTATCCCACCCCTGTAGGTGGTCACAAAGCACGGAGCTGATCTCCCTGTGCTATGCGGCTGCTTCCCACTAGCTATCTATTTTACGTTTGGTAGTGTATATATGTCCATGCCACTCTCTTTGTCCCAGCTGACCCTTCCCCCTCCCCGTATCCTCAAGTCCATTCTCTAGTACGTCTGCATATTTATTCCAGTCTTGCCCCTAGGTTCTTCTGACGATTTTCTTTTCTTTTTTTTTAGATTCCATATATATGTTAGCGTACGGTATTTCTTTTTCTCTTTCTGACTTACTTCACTCTGTATGACAGTCTCTAGGTCCATCCACATCACTACAAATAACTCAGTTTCATCCTTTTTATGGCTGAGTAATATTCCATTGTATATATATGCCACATCTTCTTTATCCATTCATCTGTTGATGGACACTTAGATTGCTTCCATGTCCTGGCTATTGTAAATAGAGCTGCAATGAATATTTTGGTATATGACTCTTTTTGAATCATGATTTTCTCAGGGTATATGCCCAGTAGTGGGATTGCTGGGTCATATGGTAGTTCTATTTGTAGTTTTTTAAGGAACCTCCATACTGTTCTCCACAGTGGCTGTATCAATCAATTTACATTCCCAACAACAGTGCAAGAGGGTTCCCTTTTCTCCAAACCCTCTCCAGCATTTATTGTTTGTAGATTTTTTGCTGATGGCCGTTCTGACCGGTGTGAGATGATATCTCATTGTAGTTTTGATTTGCATTTCTCTAATGATTAATGATGTTGAGCATTCTTTCATGTGTCTGTTGGCAATCTGTATATCTTCTTTGGAGAAATGTCTATTTAGGTCTTCTGCCGATTTTTGGATTGGGTTTTGTTTTTTTTTTAATTTTTAAAATTTGTTTACTTTTGGCTGTGCTAGGTCTTCGTTGCTGCGCCTGAGCTTTCTCTAGTTGCGGTGAGCCGGGGCTACTCTTTGTTGCGGTGCATGGGCTTCTCATGGTGGCGGCTTCTCTTCTTGTGGAGCACGGGCTCTAGGCGCCTGGGCTGCAGTAGTTGTGGCTCACGGGCTCTAGAGCACAGGCTCAGTAGTTGTGGCACACAGGCTTAGTTGCTCTGCGACATGTGGCATCTTCCCAGACCAGGGCTCGAACCCGTGTCTCCTGCATTGACAGACGGATTCTTAACCACTGCGCCACCATGGAAGCCCTGTTTGTTTTTTTGATATTGAGCTGCATGAGTTTCTTGTATGTTTTGGAGATTAATCCTTTGTCAGTTGCTTCATTTGCAAATATTTTCTCCCATTCTGAGGGTTGTCTTTTCGTCTTGTTTATGGTTTCCTTTGCTGTGCAAAAGCTTTTAAGTTTCATTAGGTCCCATTTGTTTATTTTTGTTTTTATTTCCATTTCTCTAGGAGGTGGGTCAAAAAGGATCTTGCTGTGATTTATGTCACAGAGTGTTCTGCCTATGTTTTCCTCTAAGAGTTCGATGGTGTCTGGCCTTACATTTATGTCTTTAATCCATTTTGAGTTTATTTTTGTGTATGGTGTTAGGGAGTGTTCTAATTTCATTCTAATTTCATTCTGTCCAGTTTTCCCAGCACCACTTATTGAAGAGACTATCTTTTCTCCACTGTATATTCTTGCTTCCTTTATCAAAGATAAGGTGACCATATGTGCTTGGGTTTATCTCTGGGCTTTCTATCCTGTTCCATTGATCTGTATTTCTGTTTCTGTGCCAGTACCATACTGTCTTGATTACTGTAGCTTTGTAGTATAGTCTGAAGTCAGGGAGCCTGATTCCTCCAGCTCCGTTTTTCTTTCTCAAGATTGCTTTGGCTATTCGGGGTCTTTTGTGACTCCATACAAATTGTGAAGTTTTTTGTTCTAGTTCTGTGAAAAATGCCATTGGTAGTTTGATAGGGATTGCATTGAATCTGTAGATTGCTTTGGGTAGTAGATTCATTTTCACAATGTTGACTCGTCCAATCCAAGAACATGGTATATCTCTCCATCTATTTGTATCATCTTTAATTTCTTTCATCAGTGTCTTATAATTTTCTGCATACAGGTCTTTTGTCTCCTTAAGTAGGTTTATTCCTAGATATTTTATTATTTTTGTTGCAATGGTAAATGGGAGTGTTTTCTTAATTTCACTTTCAGATTTTTCATTAGTGTATAGGAATGCAAGAGATTTCTGTGCATCAATTTTGTATCCTGCTACTTTACCAAATTCATTGATTAGCTCTAGTAGTTTTCTGGTAGCATCTTTAGGATTCTCTATGTATAGTATCATGTCATCTGCAAACAGTGACAGCTTTACTTCTTCTTTTGTGATTTGGATTCCTTTTATTTCTTTTTCTTCTCTGATTGCTGTGGCTAAAACTTCCAAAACTATGTTGAATAATAGTGGTGAGAGTGGGCAACCTTGTCTTGTTCCTGATCTTAGTGGAAATGCTTTCAGTTTTTCACCATTGAAAACAATGTTGGCTGTGGGTTTGTCATATATGGCCTTTATTATGTTGAGGAAAGTTCCCTCTATGCCTACTTTCTGCAGGGTTTTTATAAATGGGTGTTGAATTTTGTCAAAATCTTTCTCTGCATCTATTGAGATGATCATATGGCTTTTCTCCTTCAGTTTGTTAATATGGTGTATCACGTTGGTTGATTTGCATATATTGAAGAATCCTTGCATTCCTGGGATAAACCCCACTTGATCATAGTGTGTGATCCTTTTACTGTGCTGTTGGATTCTGTTTGCTAGTATTTTGTTGAGGACTTTTGCATCTATGTTCCTCAGTGATATTGGCCTGTAGTTTTCTTTCTTTGTGACATCTTTCTCTGGTTTTGGTATCAGAGTGATGGTGGCCTCGTAGAATGAGTTTGGGAGTGTTCTTCCCTCTGCTATATTTTGGAAGAGTTTGAGAAGGATAGGTGTTAGCTCTTCTCTAAATGTTTGATAGAATTCGCCTGTGAAGCCATCTGGTCCTCGGCTTTTTTTTGTTGGAAGATTTTTAATGACAGTTTCAATTTCAGTGCTTGTGATTGGTCTGTTCATATTTTCTATTTCTTCCTGGTTCAGTCTTGGAAGGTTGTGCACTTCTAAGAATTTGTCCATTTCTTCCAGGTTTCCATTTTATTGGCATATAGTTGCTTGTAGTAATCTCTCATGATTCTTTCTATTTCTGCAGTGTCAGTTGTTACTTCTCTTTTTTCATTTCTAATTCTATTTATGAGTCTTCTCCCTCTTCTTCTTTTTTTTTTTTTTTTTTTTTTTTTCCTCTTCTTCTTGATAAGTCTGGCTAATGGTTTATCAATTTTGTTTATCTTCTCAAAGAACCAGCTTTAGTTTTATTGATCTTTGCTATCGTTTCCTTCATTTCTTTTTCATTTATTTCTGATCTGATCTTTATGATTTCTTTTCTTCTGCTAACTTTGGGGTTTTTTTGTTCTTCTTTCTCTAATTGCTTTAGGTGTAAGATTAGATTGTTTATTTGAGATGTTTCTTGTTTCTTAAGGTAGGCTTGTATAGCTATAAACTTCCCTCTTAGAACTGCTTTTGCTGCATCCCATAGGTTTTGGGTCATTGTGTTTTCATTGTCATTTGTTTCTAGGTATTTTTTTATTTCCACTTTGATTTCTTCAGTGATCTCTTGGTTATTAAGTAGTGTGTTGTTTAGCCTCCATGTGTTTGTATTTCTTACAGGTTTTTTCCTGTAATTGATATCTAGTCTCATAGTGTTGTGGTCGGAAAAGATACTTGATACAATTTCAATTTTCTTAAATTTACCAAGCTTGATTTGTGACCCAAGATATGATCTGTCCTGGAGAATGTTCCGTGAGCACTTGAGAAGAATGTGTATTCTCTTGTTTTTGGACGGAATGTCCTATAAATATCAATTAAGTCCATCTTGTTTAATGTATCATTTTAAAGCTTGTGTTTCCTTATTTATTTTCATTTTGGATGATCTGTCCATTGGTGAAAGTGTGGTGTTAAAGTCCCCTACTATGATTGTGTTACTGTTGATTGTATTATGTCAATATGAATATTGACATAATATGAAAGGATAATCAGGGAGATAAATAAAGTGCAGATTGACCAGTTTCAACATATATTTATTGGTCATTTGCATTACTTCTTTGATAAATTGACTCAAATTACTTTTTTCCTACTGAATTTTTTGTTTCCATTTGATAGAATGTACTCAGTATGTAAAATATGGAAGCCATTTGTTATATGCTGTAAATATTTCTTTAGGTTATCATTTGCCTTTTACTTTTAAGGACTTCTTTGTTTATATGACTTAAATTTGTATAAAGTGAATCTTCTTTTTATTTATATGTATAGTTTTATACAGCACTAGCTGACAGCTCAACATCACTCTCAGGAGAGGTCCAAACCAGAACTGCCCAGCCAAGCTACCCGTGAATTTCTGACCCAGAGAAACCATGAAAGATAATAATTATTGTTTTAAGCCACTCAGTTTTGAAGTAACTAGTTGTGTGGCAGTAGATTATAAACACAGGTGTTGCTGCATTTTATTGGCCTTATGTTTTACTTTATTTCTGAAGTTTATGTCAATATTCATTAGTAATATAGATCTGTAGTTTTCTGATTTTGCTGTCTCAGTGTTTTCCTGAGTTTCTTAAAATTTTTGATAACTCTTTTATATGCCTTGGAATAGTTTAATAGAATCACATTATTTGTTCTTTGCAAATCTGAAAGAATTCATTTAAGGAAACTTTTGGGTTGTTATTGTGAAGGTCATATTTCTTTGATAACTTGACCAGTTTCTTTCAAAATATCTGATCTGTTCAGAATTTTTCCCTTTTCTTGGGGCTATATCAAATGGTTTTCTAGGAAAAAATACATTTTCCATTCAGATTTATGTTCTAAAGAATGGTGGAAAGTGCCCACCTAATGTTCAATTAAATTTTTATCTGTTGCTTTTTCACTAATCTCATTTCTAACTTTTTTCTCTTTGTGCCAACCCCTTTTTCTTTTCTTTTATAGCTAGTCAGGGCTATAAAAGAACTGGCCCTTGGATTCATTTAACAATGGTAAATGTTTTTCAATCCTAACATATTCTTTTACTAACTCTATAACTTTCCCTTTAACATTTAAGTGTTTAATCCATCTAGTGTCCCATTGTATATGATATCAAATTGGAATCCAGCTTTATTTTTTCTCATAAAGTTAATCAGTTTCACACCACCATCTAGTGTAAATAATCCATTCTTCTTTGATTTTTTAATGCCATCTTTATTGTTAATAAGTTTTCATATATAAACAAGTACATTGCTTAGGCTCTGAGTCCTCAATTCTGTTCTACTGGTCTATTTGTTCTGATTTTACTACTGTAGTTTGGTGGTATGTCAGTATCTAGTAGAACAAGTCTTCTTGCTTGGTTTACTTAAGTCTTTATGGACTTCTTTTCCCTTCCTATAAATTTTAGGGAAAAAAAGTATATCGTTCCTCAAAAAATCCAGCTAGAAATTCGACTGGAGGTATATTGAATTTGAGTCATCTCATCCAAGAACATGGAGGCATGCTTCTCCCTTTATTCAGATAATCTTTTTTCTACTTTATTGGAATTTGAAAGTTGTCTTCAAAGATAAAACTACCTTTTTATAAGACAGTTGTTTTTTTGGGTTTCTTTGCTGTTGTGAATATCTTGTTTTCTGGTAGTTGATTGCTGACACCGTGATGTTTTTGCTTTATTGTGTCTGGTAATTTTGCTGAGCTTTTTTATCAGTTTATGGTTTATCCACATACTCTTGTTTTTCTAGGTAGATTGCCATAACATATGCAAATAATGACGTTTTATGTTTTTTCTTCTAATCCTTAGCTTCTTATTTCTTTTTCTTTTCTTATAGTATTTGTCAGAACCCTTAGTACTATTTTGAAAGCAGTGGTGATGGTGGGCATTCTTATCTTGTTACCATCGTAAAGGAAATACGTATAAAATTTCTCCATTAAGCTTAATGTTTGATGTAGATTCTTAGTATCAGTATATAACCTTTACCTATTTAGGTAGTTTCTTTTTATTTCTAGTTGGCTAAAAGTTTTTGTAAGACCTTTATAGGCGGTGAACATTATGATCTTTATCACACAATTTTTCTGCATCAGGTGAGATAATTGTGGTTTTCTTCTGTGGTCTATTAGTATAGTGAATTATGTTGATTAATTTTCTCATGTTGAACTGTCCTCCATTCCTGTTATAAATTATGCTTTATCATTTTTTCATACATATCTGAATTCAGTTAGCTAATATCTATTTAGGATTTTTTACATATCTATCAAACTTAAAAATGGGCCTATAGTTTTCTTTTGTATTGTTCTCATCAGGTCTTGTAATCAATATTACACTGGCCATATAATGAGCTAGTAATTTTCACTTTCTATTTTCTAAAACAATTTGATTATAATAGTAATTAACTGTTAATTGAACATTTGCGAGAACTCAACTGTAAAACTCTTTGGACCTTTGATTTTGGGGGAGGGAGAAAGAATCTTGGCTGCCATTTCAGTTTCCTTTAATACCTACTGGTATGTAATTTTATATTACTCTTAAAATCTATTTTGGCATTTTATATTGGCATTGTGTACTAGGAATTTGTCCTTTTATATAGATGTTCAAGTGTATTTGCATATAGTTCATAATGCTTTTGTATTATTTTAAGTCTTATGTCTGTGGTTATTTCCTCATTTTGTCCAGTATTTTGTTTATAATCATCTTTTCAAAAAAAATTAGACTTGCAGAGATCTGACTTATTAAATTTTTTTTTTGACATTAAATTTTTAAGAGCATCTTTTGGCCTTATGCATTTCCACATCATCTATTTGTTTATTGCCCCTTTGGCTTTCAGCTTTATCCTTCTTTTTTGAAGTTTGCTCTTTTTTTTTAGAGGGGGAGGGTTTTTGTTTTCTGAGTTTCTGAGTTGAATGCTTAGGTTGATTATATGTAGCCATTCTTATTTCCTTTTAGTACTTACTTATCTGGGTCTTGAAAATTTTGATGTGTAATTATTATTATTCAATTCAAATTTTCTTAATTATCATTATATTTTCCTTTTAAATTTAAGGGCTATTTAATATGTTACTTGGGTTCCAGAAGTGTGGATTTTTAAATTCCATTGTTAATAGTTCCTAATTTTATTACCTTGTATCTAGAGAATGTATTCTGCATTATGTTGATAATTTGGAATTTATTGAGATTCCTTTTATAGACCAATACATGGTCAATCTTGTAACAGTATTGTGGGTTCATGAAAATAATGTGTATTTAGTGTTTTGGGAGTATAGAATTCAACACAGAAAAAATAACTCGAGTATTAATTGTACTGTTTAGTCTTTATATTGTTGAGTTCTTCGGTTTTACTTGATCTATCATTTTCTGAGAGGAGTGTATTAATATCTATAATTACAATCAATGGTGTATATATTATATCTCCTTGAACTTACGATAGTTGTTACTTAATACATTTTGAAATTTTATTTGTGGGTGCAGTTTAATTATAATGGATATTTTTTGGTCTTACTATTTATTAATACAGAAAAAAAACTGTGTTTTTGTCCCTTATATTTTTGCCATAAATTTTTTATTGGGATATAACTGACATTAGTTTCAGGTATACAACATGATTCTATATTTGTAGATATTGTAAAATGATCACCACAATATGTCTAGTTAACATCCATCACCACACATAGTTACAAACTTTTTGCCGTAAATTTTATCTCAGCTGAAGTTAAGTTTGTCATTACAGCTTTCTTTTGGTTCGTATTTGTGTGGAATATGTTGTTCCATCCTTTTATTCCCATGTTTTTTTTCTTTTTAGTGTGTCTCTTCTAAACCACATGTTGAATCTCATTTTTTTAACCTACAAATCTGTGTCTTTTAATCTGTGAGATTAAGCTATTCACATTTACTATAATTACTGTTATTTTTGCTATCATATGGTCCCCATCTTCTCTCACCCCCCCACCCTCTGATATACAGTCTTGGAGCAATTCTGACAAAATCTTAATTCTGGTGGGTGGTACACCAAGAGCAATAATTTCATTTCTCATAAAATTACTCTGTTAATCTAGGGTAATACTTTTTCCTTTGATTTTACCTTATGTAATATTAATATTGCAAAACCTACTTTATTTATTTATTTATTTATTTTCCGGTACGCGGGCCTCTCACTGCTGCGGCCTCTCCCGTTGCGGAGCAACAGGCTCCGGACGCGCAGGCTCTGCGGCCATGGCTCACGGGCCCAGCCGCTCTGCGGCATGTGGGATCTTCCTGGACCGGGGCACGAACCTGCGTCCCCTGAATCGGCAGGCGGACTCCCAACCACTGCGCCACTAGGGGAGCCCCTACTTTATTTTGGTCTATATTTTTCTGTTATAGATTAGCCTGTCTTTTCATTTTTAATCTTCTAGAATTCAGTAGTTTGGAGTGTCTTCTAAGCAATATGCCTCTATATTTTAAAACTGTTTTAGTATCCTTTTGTCTATTAATAATTTTACTTGCCATCTTAATTTATGCTTTCTATAATTTTTTTCCTCTATAGACTTGTACTTACTAATTTTGAATGTAGGTATTCCGCTTTTAACTTTCTAGTGGGGGAGAATATTTTTAACAAATTTTTAAAAATATTTTCAAAGTTTTACAGTGTTTTTTAGTAAACTGAAATGCACATGCCTGGTGGTTCTAATTCTGGAAATGTATCTTCTAGAAATATTACGAGTGTTCAATGATGTATTTAAGAGAGTTGTTCACTGCTATATTATGATAGCCAGAAAACTGGAAATAATCTTCATCAGTATGGGAACAGTTAAATTTTGGAACATCATAACATGAAATGCTATGCAACTTTTACAACAATACATCAACCATCTATTTCTGCATAATAAATTATATGTAGCAGCTTAAAACAACAAACATTTATTATCTCAGTTTCTAAGGGTCAGGAATCTGGGAACAGTATAGCAGTGTGGTTCTGGCTCAGGGTTTCACACGAGGTTGCAGTCAAGCTGTCAGCAGGACTACAGTTCATTGGAAGCCTTCACTGGGGCTGGAGGATCCACTTCTAAGATGGTTCACTCACATGGCTGTTGGCAGATGCCTCATTTCTTACTGAGGACAGAAGGCCTCAGTTCCTCACCACATGGGCCTTTCTACAGGGCTGCCTAACTATTCATACAGTGTGTTAGGTAGCTTCTCCTAGAGTGACTGATCCAAGAAAAAAAGCATGGAGGAAGCTGCAGTGCCTCTTATGAGCTAGTCTTGAAAGATGCACACCATTGCCTCCCCTTCTGCTTTTTTTTCCTGTTCATCAGAAGTAAGTCCCTAACCCAGGCCACATTCAAGGGGTGGGGAATTAGGCTCCACCTTTTGAAGGGAAAGGTATCAAATAATTTCTGGACATATTTTAAAATCACCACGAATAACATAGGCCTATATGTACTGAAACGGGAAGTTGTATACTACATATTATGTAAAAAAAGCAGACTGCAGAATTATCATGTCTGTGTTATGAAGAAAACATTAGTGGGGTATGTATGTATGAAAAAAGGTCCGTAAGGACACAGTGAAAACTATAGTGGTTATTTCTTAAATTATTTGGGGAGGGTAGACTTAATTTTTACTTATATTACTTCAGCATTGTTATAATTTTTATGAACTTTCAGTAAAAAAAAAAAATGAGGCTCTTAATCTCTAGTATATTTTTTAAAATAAATTCCTAAATCTTAGTATTTACTGAACATTTTAAATTGAACTTTACAGTTGAGAATGTGTCATCAAAGAAAAATGAATTTGTCACATAACCAACTTATGATTTATTCTTTCTACTAAAATATTTTTAGACAGAATACATGCATTTATCTCTTCTACTTTCTAAAACTGCATAGATATAGTAAAAAACCAAGAAATTTATGAACTTACAATGATGAAGCTGAAGAGCCATCAGCAAATGAGAAATTTCAACAAAATCCTGGATGGCAACAGTAGGCATAGTGGTAAGAGCCACATAGGGCTGAAGATGTTACATCCTAGAATACTCAGCAGGGGAATATAGACAAGAAAGGAACTGATGAGCCCTGTGAACTTTGGAGAGGCTCAAATCCATACACCATTTGGGGCAGAGGGCCAGCCACAAAAGAAGACCCTAAAATATTTCCAGAGAGGAAAGAAAAAGTTGCCCACAAAGGAATTACAGTTTGTTTGTTCTTTAAATCAGTCTTGGCAACACTAAAAGCTTATAAACAGTGAAGCAGTTTTGAGAAAAATTCTTTTCACTCTCGAATTCTACACCCAGCCACTTATGAGGGATAGTAATAAAGACTTAAGGCATACAGTGATTCAAATGATTCTTGGGAATCTTTCCTAGTAACCGTGTTTGGACATTCTCCTTTGAAGAAAACCTCGCCTGTTTCTCACCTTTGCTTTCTTCGATGGCCACAGGCTTAACATTCACAGGCTTGATTGAACTCATGTTGTTATGTGCCTCCCAATTAATGGTGTAAAATCACAAAAGAAGAAGAGTCATATGAACTTGAAATGGAGCACTAACGAGGAGCCGGCCCTGACTGGAGCAGGATGATGGACTTTTCCAAAATAAAAGGGGTGGGTGAGGGGATGAGACACTTGATAAAATAGATTATATAAAGCCTTCTGAAAAATCAAAAAATTGAGGACAGTAAATTTATTAAATAAAAATTAAACAGGTAATTCCCCCCACAAAAAAATGGTATATAATCATATTCAAAATTATATAAGTACTGCTTATTGATTTAACCAGAAAATTAGTGCTAATGCTACGGGTGGTAATCTAATTCCTCATCTCACAGTGGGAAGTAAACAGTCTAAAGTGATCAACCATGAAGCAATAATATAAGCAACATGAAGCAATATTGTTACAGTTGGCAAATAGTTCTGGTCCAGAGTATGTAGACCTGGGTCCTAGCTGCAGTACCTCCAGGTCCATGATCCTGGGAATTAATCTTTTTCAACCATTATTACTAATGTGTAAAATGAGGATAATAATAGTATCTACAACATAGGATTGCTGTGAGGATTACTTGAAGTATATGTGAAGAGTACTTACTTGGCTCAGTGGTTAGCAGACAAATGCTATATAAATGTTTCTTATGATGGTGATGGTGTTCAATGATTGGATACATTATTTAAGTACTTGACCTCTTATTATGTCTCCTCTTACCTTTCTTGTTTTTCTTCATTATTGGAGTTATTTCTTTTTCTTTTTGGTTTACCACTTATGTAACCTACTGAATGTCTTTTTCTTTGTCCGTCTTCTCACTTAGATTTCTTCTTCCTGGAAAGCCTGATCTTCGACCAGATGGCAGTAACATTTGAAGATGTGACTGTTAATTTTACTTGGGAGGAGTGGAAATTCTTGGATTCTTCTCAAAAAAAGCTCTACAGAGAGGTCATGTGGGAGAACTACACAAATGTCATGTCAGTAGGTAAATTATCCCGACTCTTAGGGAATAAGGTTAGTTTATTCTGGGACCAGTTTTTTTTTTTTAACATCTTTATTGGGGTATAATTGCTTTACAACGGTGTGTTAGTTTCTGCTTTATAGCAAAGTGAATCAGTTATACATATACATATGTTCCCATATCTGTTCTCTCTTGCGTCTCCCTCCCTCCCACCCTCCCTATCCCACCCCTCCAGGTGGTCACAAAGCACCGAGCTGATATCCCTGTGCTATGCGGCTGCTTCCCACTAGCTATCTACCTTACATTTGGTAGTGTATATATGTCCATGCCTCTCTCTCGCTTTGTCACAGCTCACCCTTCCCTCTCCCCATATCCTCAAGTCCATTTTCCAGTGGGTCTGTGTCTTTATTCTTGTCTTACCCCTAGGTTCTTCATGACATTTTTTTTTCTTAAATTCCATATATATGTGTTAGCATACAGTATTTGTCTTTCTCTTTCTGACTTACTTCACTCTGTATGACAGACTCTAGGTCTATCCATCTCATTACAAATAGCTCAATTTCGTTTCTTTTTATGGCTGAGTAATATTCCATTGTATATATGTGCCACATGTTCTTTATCCATTCATCTGATGATGGGCGCTTAGGTTGTCTCCATCTCCGGGCTATCGTAAATAGAGCTGCAATGAACATTTTGGTACATGACTCTTTTTGAATTATGGTTTTCGCAGGGTATATGCCCAGTAGTGGGATTGCTGGGTCATATGGTAGTTCTTCTATTTGTATTTTTTTAAGGAACATCCATACTGTTCTCCATAGTGGCTGTATCAATTCACATTCCCACTAGCAGTGCAGGAGGGTTCCCTTTTCTCCACACCCTCTCCAGCATTTATTGTTTCTAGATTTTTTGATGATGGCCATTCTGACTGGTGTGAGATGATATCTCATTGTAGTTTTGATTTGCATTTCTCTAATGATTAATGATGTTGAGCATTCTTTCATGTGTTTGTTGGCAGTCTGTATATCTTCTTTGGAGAAATGTCTGTTTAGGTCTTCTGCCCATTTTTGGATTGGGTTGTTTATTTTTTTGTTATTGAGCTGCATGAGCTGCTTGTAAATTTTGGAGGTTAATCCTTTGTCAGTTGCTTCATTTGCAAATATTTTCTCCCAATCTGAGGGTTGTCTTTTCGTCTTATGGTTTCCTTTGCTGTGCAAAAGCTTTGAAGTTTCATCAGGTTCCATTTGTTTATTTTTGTATTTATTTCCATTTCTCTAGGAGGTGGGTCAAAAAGGATCTTGCTGTGATTTGTGTCATAGAGTGTTCTGCCTATGTTTTCCTCTAAGAGTTTGATAGTTTCTGGCCTTACATTTAGGTCTTTAATCCATTTTGAGCTTATTTTTGTGTATGGTGTTAGGGAGTGATATAATCTCATACTTTTACATGTAGCTGTCCAGTTTTCCCAGCACCACTTATTGAAGAGGCTGTCCTTTCTCCCCTGTACATTCCTGCCTCCTTTATCAAAGATAAGGTGACCATATGTGCATGGGTTTATCTCTGGGCTTTCTATCCTGTTCCATTGATCTATCTTTCTGTTTTTGTGCCAGTACCATACTGTCTTGATTACTGTAGCTTTGTAGTATAGTCTGAAGTCAGGAAGCCTGATTCCTCCAGCTCCATTTTTCATTCTCAAGATTGCTTTGGCTATTCGGGGTCTTTTGTGACTCCATACAAATTGTGAAGTTTTTTGTTCTAGTTCTGTGAAAAATGCCAGTGGTAGTTTGATAGGGATTGCATTGAATCTGTAGATTGCTTTGGGTAGTAGATTCATTTTCACAATGTTGACTCGTCCAATCCAAGAACATGGTATATCTCTCCATCTATTTGTATCATCTTTAATTTCTTTCATCAGTGTCTTATAATTTTCTGCATAAGGGTCTTTTGTCTCCTTAGGTAGGTTTATTCCTAGATATTTTATTATTTTTGTTGCACTGGTAGATGGGAGTGTTTTCTTGATTTCACTTTCAGATTTTTCATCATTAGTGTATAGGAATGCAAGAGATTTCTGTGCATTAATTTTGTATCCTGCTACTTTACCAAATTCATTGATTAGCTCTAGTAGTTTTCTGGTAGCATCTTTAGGATTCTCTATGTATAGTATCATGTCATCTGCAAACAGTGACAGCTTTACTTCTTCTTTTGTGATTTGGATTCCTTTTATTTCTTTTTCTTCTCTGATTGCTGTGGCTAAAACTTCCAAAACTATATTGAATAATAGTGGTGAGAGTGGGCAACCTTGTCTCGTTCCTGATCTTAGTGGAAATGCTTTCAGTTTTTCACCATTGAGAACGATGCTGGCTGTGGGTTTGTCATATATGGCCTTTATTATGTTGAGGAAAGTTCCCTCTATGCCTACTTTCTGCAGGGTTTTTATCATAAATGGGTGTTGAATTTTGTCAAAATCTTTCTCTGCATCTATTGAGATGATCATATGGTTTTTCTCCTTCAATTTGTTAATATGGTTTATCATATTGATTGATTTGCATATATTGAAGAATCCTTGCATTCCTGGAATAAACCCCACTTGATCATGGTGTATGGTCCTTTTAATGTGCTGTTGGATTCTGTTTGCTAGTATTTTGTTGAGGACTTTTGCATCTATGTTCCTCAGTGATATTGGCCTGTAGTTTTCTTTCTTTGTGACATCCTTGTCTGGTTTTGGTATCAAGGTGATGGTGGCCTCGTAGAATGAATTTGGGAGTATTCCTCCCTCTGCTATATTTTGGAAGAGTTTGAGAAGGATAGGTGTTAGCTCTTCTCTAAATGTTTGGTAGAATTCACCTGTGAAGCCATCTGGCTGGGACCAGTTTTGTTGAGTATTTTGGTTATTAGGGTGCTATATTGAGGTAGAACAACCATTCTCAAAAATGGTTCTTAAATCACATGAGAAATAGAAGGTAAAGAAAGCAAGATAGCTTCCAAAACATTTTGGCTATGTAATTAATAGGTATTTGTGATTCTTATTTATTTTCTAGATTACACTTAAAGCACAGATTTCTGCCCATAATTTTGTGCAGTCCTCAATTTGTTCTCTCTTCATGTTCTATTTGTAAGTTAGCTTTTACTGTATAACAAACTACCCCAAACTTAGTGACTTAAAACAAACTGTGTTATTTTTCATGATTCTAGTTTGTTAGATGGATCTTCTATCATTGAGTGACTTGATTGGGGCTGGATGGTCTAAGATGAAGCTGGACAGCCTGAATAGCAGTTGGTCAGTATCAGTGTTATAACAGGCATGTATTGACCATATGTCTCTCTTCAAGGAGGCCAGCCCAGGCTCATTTACATGGTGGTGATCACAGGACTGTCAAAACCAGCAAGAGAGGCCAAGCCCCAATGCACAAGCACTTTGCGAATCTCTGCTTGTCTCACTTTTGTTCCAGTGGCCAAAGCAAATTATATAGCCAAGCCTAGAGTCACTGTGTAAGGGGAACACTCAAAGATGTAGATAAAGCAGAGAATTTTTTCCCCCAATCTACTATACTATTTTAGAACAGAAAAATAGAAACAATATTTTATTTCTTATAATAATGTCCCAAATAGAGTAATCTAATTAAATCTCAGTCTTTAAAACTATTTCCGTTAAACCAGTCAGGCTTTCTCTTTTATTTCTAACAGTACCTGGTAAGTAGTAGATGCTCAAGATATGTTTGTTGAATGAATGAATACATCTATGAATGAAAAAACAAATGAATTCCACACCCAAATATGGAGCAGCCTAAGTCATAACACTTCTTTCCCACTTGCACCCACACATATATTCCTGTAATTCTGGAGCTTGTTGATTGAGATACTTGGAAATTTTTAAGCACAGCTTTCATCTTACCACTGGGTTATCTGCTTATTTTTCTAGGAAACTGTAAAGAGAGCTACAGACTCGAAGAAGAAAGATTCAGATATTTTGAACATGAACATCTTTCCTGCTGGCAAGGCTGGAGGAATGCCAGCACTCAGATATATGATAATCAGATCTATGTGGAAATGGTTCAAGGTATAGATTCCAAAGACCTAAAGCAGCAACACCTTTCTCACTCTCAAGAGTGGTTAATACTCTTCACACAAGGACCAGGGTTTGGGAACTATGAACTGACTTTTGAAGGTAAAATTCCCAGGAACTTAAAATATACGAAGTTTATACCTTGTCAATCCTTAGAAACAAAACACACTGAAGACAATGGTAGAGAAATCTATGTGAGTGATTCACGTGGTTTTCAAGGACGCAGATACCATGTTGTCATATCCAGGAAAAATCTCTCTGTGGAAAGAGAACAGAAGCTCATAGGTCCGCATTCTTATATGCCAGGAGAGGAAGCCCTTCCAGAGTACATTGGGGAGATATGCCAAAATGACCTGCTGAAAGGCTCTGTGGAAGAGAAATACTGTGGATATAATAAATGTAAAGAAAGTTATTATTGGAACTCACAGTGTGTTCACAAGAGAAATCAACTTGGAGAAAAGTTGTATCCATGCTCCATCAGCACAGCATGCTTCACTCAGAGATCAGACCTATACAGACATCCAAGAATCCACATAGGTAAGAAGCCGTACAGATGTAATGAAGGTGCCAGTAATTTTAGTCAGAGCTTCGGTGTTCACTTTCATCAGAGAGTCCACCCAGGGGAGGTACCTTATATATGTAATGTGTGTAGTAAGAGCTTCAGTCAGATCTCCAGTCTTCACTGTCATCAAAGAGTCCACACAGAAGAGAAACTCTATAGACTGCAGTGTGATAAGGACCTCGGTAGAAATTCATTACTTCACATTCACCAGAGACTTCACATAGGAGAGAAGCCTTTTAAGTGTGATCAGTGTGGTAAGAGTTTTAGTCGGAGTTCAGTACTTCATGTTCATCAGAGAGTCCACACAGGAGAAAAACCATATAAGTGTGATGAGTGTGGTAAGGGCTTCAGTCAGAGTTCAAATCTTCGAATCCATCAGTTAGTCCACACAGGAGAAAAGTCCTATAAATGTGATGACTGTGGTAAGGGCTTTACCCAGCGCTCAAATCTTCAAATCCATCAGAGGGTGCATACAGGAGAGAAGCCTTACAAATGTGACGACTGTGGGAAGGACTTTAGTCACAGCTCAGATCTTCGCATTCATCAGAGGGTCCATACAGGGGAGAAGCCCTATACTTGTCATGAATGTGGGAAGGGCTTCAGCAAGAGTTCCAAACTTCACACTCACCAAAGAGTACATACTGGAGAGAAACCCTATAAATGTGAACAGTGTGGGAAGGGCTTCAGTCAGCGTTCTCATCTTCTCATTCATCAGAGAGTCCACACAGGAGAAAAACCCTATAAATGTGATGATTGTGGAAAGGGCTTTAGTCACAGCTCAAATCTTCACATTCATCAGAGGGTCCACACAGGAGAGAAGCCTTATCAATGTGCTAAGTGTGGTAAGGGTTTCAGCCATAGCTCAGCTCTTCGAATTCATCAAAGAGTCCACATGGGAGAAAAGATTCATAAATGCCATGAGTATTATAAGGGGTTCGATCAGAATTCACATCTTCACAGTAATCGCAGAAGAAAAACCTTATAATTCTGTTCATTTAGTTATAACAGCTTTAATCAAAGCTTCACCTTAAGCCCAGTAAATGCTGCTGGGAAGAAAATTCTGTAAATAACCCAAATAATCCCAAGCAACATTTATTGTTTCCCCTAATTCCTACTAAAAATCATTTGCTTCAAGAGGAGATCCTTAGGAGGATATTTTAAATTAAAATGTATTTTCTTTTTCTACAATAAATATTATGCATAGTCATTATAAAATATATAGAAGAGTCAAGAAGAAAACTTTTCATCCTGTTTCATTCTAAGCCTTTTTTCCTGTGCATTTTCATGTGCATGAAGTCATACTGTATGTTCAATTTTATATTTTCACTGACTTCAAAACATTTTCTTATATTTTGGTTTGAATTGAAATTGGCTAGCTATAAATGAAATAGCATCTTGACTCACCTGTAAAGTCCCTAAGAAGCTACAGGAAAAAAAATGAAAACACATAAAACTTGAAACTCAAACTGGTAGACAACAAGTTCTCAAATGTTGAAGAACTAACTAAAGGGCCAGTAAATTCGGAAAACAACGTATGACCCTTATCCAAGATAGGGTATCTTAGAGATGTTATTTCTGTCACCCAGAAAACTCAAGAACCAGCCTTTTGTTGCAGGGGTGCTGCACTATGAGGTTACCATAATACACTCTCACCCATTCCCCTTCCCAGTTTTCCACATTTATTCATAGGTTCAGACACTAGGAGGTGTGGAAAAATTCTGGTTTTCTAAAAAAACCAAAGAGGGAAAATGGATAAAGACCTCTGCAACAATAATTGTCAAAAGACAACAGAATAACACCTTCAGAATTGTGAGGCTGAAAAATGTTATCGCCCATAGTTTATCTTATCAACTAAATTGTCTTTTACCTTTGTAGGTAACAAATTAGATAAGAAAACAGAAAACATATCAAATATGTACCTTTCTTAAAAAGAGCTCAAGAATGTGGAAGTCATAGTGTAAAAGAACTGGTAAACACTAAAATCAGTTAAACATGCAGTTAAGTCTTGAATAATTGTTAATTTGTTTACAAAACTTCAAAACTATTAAATAGTTGTACAAGAAAATATTTAATATACAAATGTTGAGTATAAAAGCATTATATGTTAAAGTCTGGATGGGAAAGTAGGGTTATCAGATAAAATCCAGGACACCCAGTTAGGTATGATTTTCAGATATACAATGATAATTTTTTAGTATTAAGTATGTCCCAATTATTGCATGGAACTTATACTAACAAATTATTTGTTCATATAAATTCAAACTTAACAGCACCCTGTGTTTTTATTTGCTAAATTTGGCTACCAAATGAGGGAAGGACAGCAAAAGAAAGTGTGCTACATCTCTGACCTTAAATAGCATGGATTCATTACATTTTCTTCTTGACTTTAACAACCCTAGAAATAAAGGTCTAAATATTTTTTTACAAAGTTAGAAATTGCAACTAAAATAACTAAAAACATATTTCTTTCAAAACAGAGAAGATAAAAGCAAAGAATATTCAGTGCCTATAGCAAAAGACAGAAAACAAAAACAACATGAAGATGATCTAAAAAATTGGAGAACATGGATCAAGGTGAGAGGAAATCAAATTTATCAAAATAGGTTACATCTCCCCTTAAAAAGTTTTGAAAACCCTTGATTGAATTAAAATTTTACTTATATGCTATTACAACAGAAAAGATTAAAGCAAAATGATATTGGTCAATTGACCAATTTTCAATTGATTGATTGCTCAATATTGATTTATTGATATAAAAGAATAGGCAAATGTTTATTAGGCAAACTAAAGCATGCCTACAATATACTTTTAAAGGTTAATTTTAAATGAACTGATTAAACCCATTAAGGTGGGTAATAATATAAAAACCAAGTTTCCTAAACTCTTGTAATAATCAGAAAAATACAATGGGTGCAAAAAAGGGTTTGAAATACTAAAATTTCTTTAAAAGGAACAAATAGCAAAAATGTAGAATGAAAATAATGAAAAACAAAACATTTAATTGAAAATAAAGGGACTTGTATAGAGCGGATGTTCTTAATTTATAGATTTATTTCCAATCTCATCAAAATCCCAATGAGATGTGAAATTGAAAAAAGTATTCTAAAGTCTTTTAAGAAAAATAGATATTGGAGAAGAGCAAAGATAATTATAAGAAAGATTAATGAGATTGCCCTAACATATAATAAATGATATATTGAAGTTAAAATATTGAGAACTTGATTGTACATTTGAAAAAATGTTCAGGATGCTCAGTTATTACTAAATGGCTTAAAAATAAACCAGTATATGGATTACATATATATATATAAAACATTAAGTAGATATGCTTAAATACTTTACATATGATAAAAGATTTATGTATAGAAGGATTATTCAGTAAATGGTGCTGAGAAAATAATTTAACTCTTTCGTGAAAAATAAAATTAGGCTTTCGTCTCATGACCTATATCATATATACTGATCTAATATATATTGATTAAAGCACAGGTTTTCAAGCTGTGTTCCATGAACCTCCATATGGTTTCATGAAGGCTGGTTCATCAAAAACAAAGCCACAAGTTAACCCCATCCATCTTTTCTGATTCACGTTCAAGATTAGCACAAGATTTCTTTCTTTTTTTTCTTTTAGAGGAGGTTCTACCATTTTAAACATAAAATGTTTAAAATTCACCAAAGTGGGTTTTTCCATGGTTGAAAACACACATGCATTTTTTGAGAGTTTGATGAAATGGAAGAACTCAGAAAAAATACCTAGGAATTTGACCACATTAAAAAAATTTAAACTATAGGTTAAGAACATACGGAAGTCAAGACAACAGGGAAAATATTTGCCCTGATTAGGACAGTTATGAACTTTTATAAGTTAATACAAGAGATGGACACCAACTTTAAAAAATGGCAAAGGACGTCAACAGATTAAAGCAATGAAAATACCACTATCATTAACAAAAATTGTAATAGCTATTTTTAGTGAGAATACAGAATGATTGATACTTATACACTACTTATGTTGAGGGTAAATTGACATGCTTTGGTAAAGCTATTTGGCCAATTATAAGCCTTAAAATTGTTATTATTCTTTGTCCTATAGTGATTTCATATCTAGTGTATATCCTGTGGAAATAGAGTTACACTCTATTAGGGTACTTCATTTTTTTTTTTTTAAACATCTTTAATGGAGTATAATTGCTTTACATTGTTGTGTTATTAGGGTAGTTCTATTTGCAAAGAACAGAGATCCACTTAAGTTATTTCATATAAAAATTGAGTTATATAACATTATGTTTTAAAACCTCACCAAAAAAGAAAAAGAAAACACTAGGACCGAAGCTTCAATATGAGAATTTGCCGTAGAAAGCCATTAGACAAGGAGGCTACTCTTTCAAGAACTTCTGTTTCTCTTTGGTTATTCCTCTCTTCTCTACAGACTGACCTCCTGTTTACTCACTCTGTGCATGCTTATTATTGCCACCACATCCTTGAATATATTGTTTTCAATTTTATTGCCCATCATTAACTTGTAACTTCTGGGTCTCTGTTTAGATTTCTGAGTAGGGGAAGATGATTGGCTCAACTTATAACTACTACCTCCTGACAAGTCTGAGACCAGGCCAAACTATAGGCTACCGGTAAGCCTTTGGATTGGCCTGCTTTGTATCAAATGTTCACTCTGGTGCTCTCAGACATGCCCAGGGATGAAGTGATAAGGCATATAACATGGTTGTAAGGGCTGATGTTCAAATAGGTTTCTCCAGAAAGTGGTGGGTCTGGGCTAAGCATTCTGAACCACATTAGAACACGTACACAGATAAATGTTTAAGGTATTTATTATAATATTTCTATGCTGCCCTCCCCCCTAAATAGGGGAAAAGTCATATAAATTATGGTTCATCTACATGATGTAATCTTATGCAGTCATTAAAACTTATATTTTCCAAGAATGTTATAATAAAAATATACTTATGGTGTTAAAAGTACAAGATATAGAACTCTATGGGGTAAGATTCTATTTATATTTATACAGATATTTCCATGGGGAAAACATTGGATGTATACAAAAATGTTATTAGTGGGTTTCTTTGAGAGGATCTTTGGTTATCTTTATGTTCTTCATGCCTTTCTGTATTTTTTATATTTTTATTGGTGTCATTTAAAAAAAATAAAATTTTACATACAACTTATTTAAAATGTTAATGATTACATGACATTCCATTGTGTGGCTGTACCATAATACTTATCACTATATTATCGGGTATTTAGACTGTTTTAATTTTTATATCATGAATTGAACTGCCATAAATGTACTTATGTATGAAGTTTTCAATTATTTTAGTTAATTTTTATAATGATTTTCTATATTCAGTTATTGGGTTAACAGATAGGAGGCAGAAGGTATAATTTGTGCAAAGAAATGGAATAATGAAATTACATGATGTATACAGCCAGCTACAAGTAATGTCAAAGTACCTGACAACAATGTCAAAGCTAAGTACTTGACATTGTTGGATTATAAAGTATAAAAGCGAAAGGTGAGGTTAGAGGATGGCCAGGTCATGAAGGACTTCTTGTGCCAAGCTAAAAAATTTCTCATGGTCATGGAGAGACATTAAAGAATCTTAAACAAAGCAACAACAGTATGTCATTTGGAAAAGACTTCAATAACAGTGACTGGATATCCAGAGACTGGATATTTTGTAGAGTGAGGGGAAGAGGAGCAAGAATGGAGGTCATGAGGCCATATAGTAGACAAGACAACGAGGTGGTGTCAATGAGTTTTGATAGTAGGAGGCAGTTTCCTTTTCTTTTTTTTTTTTAATATTTATTTGGTTGCGCCGGGTCTTAGTTGTGACAGGCGGGCTCCTTAGTTGTGGCTCACGGGCTCCTCGGTTGCAGCATGTGGGCTCCTTAGTTGTGGCATGTGAACTCTTAGTTGCGGCATGCATGTGGGATCTAGTTCCCTGACCAGGGATCGAACCCAGGACCCCTGCACTGGGAGCACAGAGTCTCACCCACTATGCCACCAGGGAAGTCCTCAGTTTCCTTTTTTTTTTTTTTTTTTTTTGCGGTACGTGGGCCTCTCACTGTTGTGGCCTCTCCCGTTGTGGAGCACAGGCTCCGGACGCGCAGGCTCAGCGGCCATGGCTCACAGGCCCAGCCGCTCCGCGGCATGTGGGATCTTCCCGGACCGGGGCACAAACCCATGTCCCCTGCATCGGCAGGCGGACTCTCAACCACTGCGCCACCAGGGAAGCCCTTAGCTGTAAATTAAAAGGGTTGAGATAACAAGAGTCCTAAGATCTCTTGTGAACTTACATCTCTAGAATAGTACATACTACATAGTAAACTATTGATTTTCACAGGACCCTGTTGCCAGGAAGTCTTCTCAAAAGTTTAACGTCATTTTAATTTCACAATCACGTCAAGAAAGGTCCTACTAAGTGCACTCTATAGTCAAGAAAAATCGTGGCTTCGAAAGGCTCACGATTAGCCCGAGGAAACCAAGTGGTGAGACCCAGCTGGAAATCTCACCAAGTCTCCAGGCACCAAATGGCAAGTCTGTTTCATAGTACTGGAGACTAGAGGTCACTAGACACTCCTAATAGCAATTGAAGAGAAGCCCAAAGGACAGAACAGTTACCCAGTTTTCATGGGAAAATGTGTGGATTCCGGGATCCGCAGAGAATACATGAGCGACCTGGCCAGGAAAGCCCCACTGCTCTACAGCAGGAGGACTAACGCAGCAGCGGACTGTGCTGGCGCCAAACCGCTCCACCGGGGCCGCAAGGGGTGGTGCCTCCCAGCGGAATACGTCCAGAGGCTGCAGTGGCTAGACTGTTTCTTAGGCGAGGACTCAAGTATCCTTACTGCCTTGGCAAGCAGTCCGAGCCTTCAGGCCTGCCCAACTCTCAGACTGGAGGGACTCCTGAGGGCAAGCACAGGTTTAGCTTGATTTCTTATTTTTGTTGATAGGCTGAAGCTACCAATTGCACACGCTCTTAGTGAAGATCTCTTAAGGCTCATACGGAACTCCTACTGCTCTCGCGGTAGCAGTGAGCTCAGACCACTCTGGGCTGAGCTGGGCCGACTTTATTCTGGGAGCTGGTGCGAATGGTTTGGGATCCGCCTAATTTCTGGAGAGGGTGGGGGTCCGGGCTGGTTTACAGCGCTCTATTCTAGAGAAGCTGACCTCTTCAGACTACAAAAGTGACAGTCCCTACACTCCACCGGCCGTCTTCCCACTATTCTGCCCTTCCCTAGGGGAAGAGAACAGAAAAGGAGGGATGGATCCCTTCATAGCTAGGACTCAGGTCAGTAAGCGTTTCTTCATCTGGAAATGCAGTTTCAGAGTCATCTCGGAGATCTTGTCCCATGCTGGAGGCTTAAACATTGTCAAATCTGGTCTCTGGAATCCTGTGCTTTCACATCATTTCTATAGTACCTTCTATATAGGCATTAGGAGTTCCTGTAGTGTTTCTGACTTCTAGCACAGTGTTGACACACTATAAATGTTTAAGGGATGGATACTGTTGAAGAGACAGTATCATCATAACTTCACATCTTAAAATGATTTCAAGTCCATTGAGAGAAAAAAATTTAGAATTTTGGGGTTTAGGAACAAAGAATCCATTAAAATTTTTACACGTGCCCCATACAGAAGTAGTATTCCCTGTTGCTTTTTTTTTTTCCTTTATTTTTTTGGCTGTGTTGGGTCTTCACTGCTGCATGTGGGCTTCTCATTGCGGTGGCTTCTCTTGCTGCAGAGCATGGGCTCTAAGAGCATAGGCTCAGTAGTTGTGGCACATGGGCTTAGTTGCTCTGTGGCACGTGGGATCTTCCCAGACCAGGGATCAAACCCATGTCCCCTGCATTGGCAGGTGGATTCTCAACTACTGCGCCACCAGGGAAGCCTTCCAGTTGCTTTTATATGAAAACTGAGTCACAGGAAGAGAAACCTGATTGAAAAATTCCCTTCATCTTTAAACTAGTACTCTTTTTATATTCATAATGCAATTGACAAAAATAAAACTTTAAAACAGCATCAAGCAAGTCACTGTGCAGGTAGTCCTCATGTCAGCCTTCTCTCCCACTTTTGTGTTATCCACTAAATAGTGAACATGAAGGAATTATTTTAGGATCAAAGAGCCAAACAGATAGAAGCTGATGCAGAATATTGATTTAGACTTTTTTTTTAATTCCAAAAAGTTATACATTTTCATTCAGAAATCAAAACCACTGAGATGTTACCATTTCGTACCCATGAAGACACAAAGGAAAATTCCGTTATTCCTGGAAGTTTAATCTTCTAACAGCCTCTTCCTTTTCTTCCCTCAACCCTTCTATCTCCTGTCATTTTTAATTACTTGGTTTCCTCTATGACATGCATACAGGCATACCTCACTTAACTGTGCTTCACAAATGATGATGTTTTTTGTTTGTTTGTTTGTTTTTTATGAATTGAAGGTTTGTGGCAACCCTGCATTGTCAGATGATGGTTAGCATTTTTTAGCAATAAAGTATTTTTAAATTAAGGTATGTATATTGTTTCTTTCTTTTTTTTTTTTTTTTTGCAGTATGCGGGCATCTCACTGCTGTGGCCCCTCCCGCCGCGGAGCACAGGCTCCGGACGCGCAGGCTCAGCGGCCATGGCTCACGGGCCCAGCTGCTCCGCGGCATGTGGGATCCTCCCGGACCGGGGCACGAACCCCCGCCCCCTGCATCAGCAAGTGGACTCCCAACCACTGCGCCACCAGGGAAGCCCTGTATATTGTTTCTTTTAGAAATAATGCTATTGTGCACTTAATAGACTACAGTATAGTGTAAACATGACTTTCATATGCACTGCGAAACCAAAAAAAAAAATTCATGTGACTCGTTTTATTGCATTATTTTCTTTATTGAGGTGGTCTGGAACCGAACCCACAATATCTCCAAGTTATGCCTATATTTTAGTATTAGACCAGATATCTTTGGTTTTATCTTCCAGTGGGCAAAAGGCCCCCTTTGCTCTCCTGCTGTCTTCCACCTGGGCAGATCCCCATCAGTACCCACCTTTAGATTGTCAGGCAACTGGTGAATATGCTCCCAAGTGTTAGTTTTTGCTGGATTTTGTTGTTTTAGAAATAACTGCTTTGATCTAGTCAGTATCTGCTATCCTTGGTAAGCCTGCATTCACATGTATAAACACAGACACACACATTCAGATATTTGAGAGTACTAACACAGGCACAGGATTTTTGAATGGATTTTTCCGTAGTTTATATTTTAGCTCTGAATAGGTCTCCAAGAGTTGTTACCTTCCTTTCCTGGTTCAGTGATAGATGGGAAAAGTAAAGGCACGCCTCTCTCCTTTTGAAAGAAAATTTCCAACCATTTCATAATTGAAAATATCAATATATTAAAGTAGGTGGTGGGGTAAGGTGGGATTTATCCCTGTCTAAACATGAACTGCTCTATCTATGATGAATTCTGGTGCTACAGGTTCTTCCACAGAAAAAGAAGTTTGACTCTTAGAAAGTCTGAACACATACAGTTGAGGAATCCTTCATCCCTGGAACTAGAATTTATTGCATTTGATGTTTTGGAGGGTTGATTGTTAATTTCTGAGCCAGGCTATTGCTTCTTTGGTCAATTATTATAGTTATAATGGCTGTGACTTTTGAGCAATTACCATGAGCCAAACACTGCTACATCACTGAGTGCTAATAATAATGAAAATTATATATTTGCATTTCATTTGCAACTCTTGTACTTCAGTAATAAGTAATATATTATTTCATTTGAGCTGTATAACAATCAAAATGTGGGCCAGTTATCCCCCTTCTCAGGTGAGAAATCAGAGTCCCAAGTTAAATAACTGGTTATAGGACAAATTAGTAGCAAATCCAGGATTAAAACCTAGAAGTTTGATTTTCCATATCTCTTAAGACTATATTAGGGATGAAATGTTTTGTAAGAAGCATTTTCATTAAAAAAAGGAAATCAAAATACTAATCCTATGTATTTTTATTTCTCAGAAACTGTTTTTTTAGCCACTAAACTCATTGTCACATATATTTAGTAAGTGATATCTCTTATGATTTTCCTCACTTGCTAGACTGGTACCTAGTTAATGTCTCTGACAAACAATAGTAGATCCTTCTTTTAAGAAATAACCTATTTCAGTCATTACAACATCAAAATGAAGTAATGAGGGCAAGAGAAATCAACTTGAATATCAAGGGATCCTTGGAGAAAATTGACAGAGCAGAACTAGTATTGGTAAATACTAGTATTGGTAAATTACTAAGTTCAAAGATCACATCTATTAAGATCCCAGTCAGAGCCACTGTTCATAATCCAGTCATAATTTAGTGCAAACAATAGAAATACCTTTTTTTATTCAAAGAAATACACAAACTTGAAAAAAGTACTGGTATGTGTTAGTGGGATCATCAGTACAGAGCCAGTATGGACAACACCTTCAAGAAGTTTGGCTGGCCTGGAGGTGATGTATTAATTAACTAGATGGGGGGAATCCTTTCACGGTGTATATGTATCAAATCACCAGGATGTACATTTTAAGCAACTCATAGTTTTATCTGACTTCAGACTTAGAGGTGATTTTTTAGATTTGACACCAGAAGCAAAGGCAGCAAAAGCAAAAATAAGTGAGACTACATCAAACTGAAAAGTTTCTGCCAAGCAAAAGAAACCATCAACAAAATGAAAAGGCAACCTACCAAATGGGAGAAAATACTTGCAAACAGTATATCTGGTAAGGGGTTAATATCCAAAATATATAAACACAACTCAATAGCAAAAACAGACAATCTAATTAAAAAATAGGCAGAGGATTGGAATAGACGTTTTTACAAAGACAAAAGGTACATGAAAAGGAGCTTTACATCACTAATCATCAGGGAGATGCAAATCAAAACCACAGTGAGATATCACCTCACATCTATTAGAATGGCTATCAAAAAGATAAGAAATAATATGTATTAGCAAGGATGTGGAGAAAAGGGAGCCCTTGTGCACTGTTGGTGGGAATGGAAATTGGTACAGCCATCATGGAAAAGAGTATGGAGGTTCTTAAAAAAATTATAAATAGAACTACTGTATGACCCAGCAATTCCAGTTCTGGGTATTTATCCTAAAAAAATGAAAACACTAAATCGGAAAGATATCTGCACTACCATGTTCACAGCAGCATTAATTACAATAGCCAAGACATGGAAGCAACCTAAGTGTCCACTGATGCATAAATGGATAAAGAAGATGCAGTATATATATTTATACACAATGGAATATTATTCAGCCATAAAAAAGAAGGAAATCTTGCCATCTGCAATAACACAGATGGATCTTGAGGGTATTATGCTAAGTGAAATAAGTTAGAGAAAGACAAACACTGTATGATCTCACTTATATGTGGAATCTTAACCGCCCCCCAAAAAAAAACCAAACTCATAGATACAGAGAACAGACTGGTGGTGGTTGTCAAGAGTGAGGGCGGGTGAAATGGGTGAATGTGGTTAACAGTCACAAACTTCCAGTTACAACATAAGTAAGTCTTGGGGACGCAATGTATAGTATGGAGACTATAGTTCATAATGCTGTATTGTATATTTCAAAGTTGTTGAGAGTAAATTTTAAATGTTCTCATCACGAGAAAAAAAATTTGTAACGTGTGGTGATGGATGTTAACTAGATTTCTTGTGATCACAATATATACAAATATTGAATCATTATGTTGTATACCTGAAACTAATGTTATATGTCAGTTGTATCTCAAAAACAAACAAACAAAAACACTTCTCCTTATGCTACAGATAACCTAATTGGGTACAGAAGCTAGTCCAAGGAGAGCTGGACTCCCAAGGATGTGAATCATAGATATATTCAGGAAGACTAAGGTCCACTAAAAGTCCCTCATCAGGTCATTTTGGATCCTGTATCAGACATCTTCCATTTGCCTTTCTAAATCCACTCCTATCCTTCTCCAACATTGGGAGGCTGGCCTAAATGGACTATATCAATGGGCTCCCGAGCCCTCTGGCTTTGACTAGGTTTGGCCAATGGGAAGCCCTGACAGACTGGAGGGTTAATTTTGACTGGCTGCTCTTCTAGATCTGAAGTCACAGCTCTTACCAAAGTGCCTTCTTTACATGACTTTCTCCCTTCCAGTTTCTGGAGATGGCTCCTTCCTCTTCCTCTTCAGGCCTAGGAATAAAACACACCCTTGTTACTACCACTGGAATACTTCCCTATTTCTTGTGGTTTCCCTAAACTCTGCCCACACCTCTTTAAATAGTCCCAGATTGTTAAACTATTATCAAATTAGTTTAAAATTAGAACCTGTTTCCTGCTGGGACCCAGACTGAAATACTTATTGGGACCAAAGTGGTCCTAGAAAATAGATCCTCTAAATGGGGTTCAGGATTGGGTTACTGGGAGCAGCACAGAGATAACCTCCTTGCTGGAGGAAAAAATTAATTTTAGGGTATAGAGATTTCTCAAATTATCACTAGTGGCAGAATTGAAGAAAACTGCAGGTAGAGGGCAAGGTGTTGAGAGATCAAGTGGCTATGACATTCAGTTGCTATGATGAAAATAATGATTTTAAAAATTTGGAGCCATCTAGCTTCTCTGTCACCTTCAAGAATAAACATAGAGAACAAGAGTAAACAAGAGCTGTGAGCATACAATTAAGAAACAGAAGAGGATCACCAAAAGGTCCCTATGGCAGTTTTTAAGTAGTTCCTCATTCTCAACGGCTGGGAGGAGACCTTATAGATGGCGGAGGAGTAAGACATGGGGATCACCTTCCTCCCCACAAATACATCAGAAATACATCTACATGTGGAACAACTCCTACAGAACACCTACTGAACGCTGGCAGAAGACCTCAGACCTCCCAAAAGGCAAGAAACTCCCCACGTACCTGGATAGGGCAAAAGAAAAAAGAAAAAACAGACAAAAGAATAGGGACGGCACCTGCCCCTCAGGGAGGGAGCTGTGAAGGAGGAAAGTCTTCACACAGGAGGAAGCCCCTTCACTGGTGGAGACGGAGGGGGAAGCTTCGGAGCCACGGAGGAGAGCGCAGCAACAGTGGCGCGGAGAGCAAAGCGGAGAGATTCCCGCACAGAGGATCGGTGCCGACCAGCACTCACCAGCCCGAGAGGCTTGTCTGCTCAGCCGCCGGGGCAGGCGGGGCTGGGAGCTGAGGGTCCACCTTCAGAGGTCGGATCCCAGGGAAAGGACTGGGGTTGGCGGCGTGAACACAGCCTGAAGGGGGCTAGTGCGCCACAGCTAGCTGGAAGGGAGTCCGGGGAAAAGTCTGTACCTGCCTAAGAGGCAAGAGACCATTGTTTCGGGGTGCGCGAGGAGAGGGAATTCAGAGCACCTCCTAAACGAGCTCCAGAGACAGGCGAGAGCCGCGGCTATCAGCGCGGACCCCAGAGACTGGCATGAAACGCTAAGGCTACTGCTGCAGCCACCAAGAAGCCTGTGTGCGAGCACAGGTCACTCTCCACACCTCCGCTCCCGGGAGCCTGTGCAGCCCGCCACTGCCAGGGTCCCGGGATCCGGGGACAACTTCCCCGGGAGAACGCACGGTGCGCCTCAGGCTGCTGCAACGTCCCGTTGGCCTCCTCCGCCGCCGCAGGCTCGCCCCGCATCCGCACTCCTCCCCGCCCCCCTCCCCCGGCCTCAGTGAGCCAGAGTCCCCGAAGCAGCTGCTCCTTTAACCCCGTCCTGTCTGAGCAAAGAACAGATGCCCTCAGGCGACCTATACGCAGAGGCGGGGCCAAATCCAAAGCTGAGCCCCTGGGAGCTGTGAGAACAAAGAAGAGAAAGGGAAATTTCTCCCAGCAGCCTCAGGAGCAGCGGATAAAAGCTCCACAATCAACTTGATGTACCCTGCATCTGTGGAATACCTGAATAGACAACGAATCATCCCAAAATTGAGGCGGTGGACTTTAGGAGCAACTGTAGACTTGGGGTTTGCTTTCTGCATCTAATTGGTTTCTGGTTTTATGTTTATCTTAGTTTAGTATTTAGAGTTTATTATAATTGGTAGATGTTTATTGATTTGGTTGCTCTCTTCTTTTTAATATATTTTTTCCTTTTTCACTTTTTGTGTGTATGTGTATGCTTCTTTGTGTGATTCTGTCTGTATAGCTTTGCTTTTACCATTTGTCCTAGGGTTCTGTCTGTCTGTTTTTTTGTTGTTGTTGTTTTGGGTTTTTTAGTATAGTTTTTAGCGCTTGTTATCAACGGCTGCAAGGCAAATACGGCTGAGGACCAAATCACACTCTGACTGAAATGGTTGCAAAATTGCAGCACTAATTAAATTCATAACCTGGTCAGAGATATGGTAAGAGAACTGATGAAGAGCAATGGATAGGCATTTGGGTAGACACCAGTGAGGCTAAGAACACAGCCACCCCATTCCTCTGAACCTCTCTTGTCAATAACAACAATATCCCTTATCTGCTTATTTGAGGGTGTCAGACCTCCACTCCATTCAAGTTTACTCTTGATTACATCTGGAGCATTTGCCTCACAAACTGATACCACATCTCTTCATTGCGCTTCCCCACCACTGTCAGTGGCTCCAGGCCCATAATGAGACTTAGATCCCAACTTAACCCTGATAGAAAAAAATGCAAGCATTCCCTGCTCCTAGAGGAGATACCCGTTAGTACTGTACGAATTACAAGACCTCAGTAATTACATTACCAAGAGCCGGGAGAGAAAGTGTGGGAGTCTATCATGGACCAAATGTAAGTTACATTTGGGTTGAATTCATCGTCATGGGTGCAAACATCTGGAACCTGGAGTTTAACATGTTGCTTTAAACATCTGAAAGAGCAACCTATTCTGTTAAACTGGGTAATTAAAACCTGGAATCAAACTTGACCTATTTCTAATAACATAACTTCTCGAATACCATAGAGAATAGTGTTCAGAGGTGCAGGGTGATGTAATATTGGAAAGGATTTATTATTACTCTCTTCTCCAGAGTTAAGGGATGTTTTGAAAGAGGAGCAAAGACATTCTTGAAGAGCTTTGCTGTGTCTGTTCTGTGTAGGCTAGAGATGATGGTGAAAATTGCTGCAATGGAAATGGGTTTCTTGATCTTAACGGTAATCATATAACTCAAAAGTGGCAGATGACAGATGGTGGGCATGTGTTAGAGACAAAGGGTCATAATTACTGCAATAAGTTACAGGAGGGTAGGAATTAACAGTGTTTTGTTTGATCCAGAGGAATCTGTGCCAATAACAACTTGACCACAGCTTCCTAAATATGAAACAGATGGACAAGTATTTAAGTGCTTATTGATATATTTAAGTATATGTAAGAGAGCCTGGGTGATATGCTTGCCTTGCCCCTAGCTCATCTTTTTTAAAATTTAATTTAATTTTAATTTATTTTTGGCTGTGCTGGGTCTTCATTGTACGTGGGCTTTCTCTAATTGCGGCTAGCAGGGGCTACTCTTTGTCGCGGTGCGTGGGCTTCTCATTTCGGTGGTTTCTCTTGTTGCGGAGCACGGGCTCTAGGTGCGTGGGCTTCAGTAGTTGTGGCACGTGGGCTCAGTAGTTGCAGCACATAGGCTCAGTAGTGGTGGCTCGCAGGCTCTGGAGTGCAGGCTCAGTAGTTGCAGCACATGGGCCCTAGAGCGCGTGGGCTTCAGTAGTTGTGGCGCATGGGCTCAGTAGTTGTGGTGCACAGGCTTAGTTGCTCCGCGGCATGTGGGATCTTCCCGGACCAGAGATTGAACCCGTGTCCCCTGCATTGGCAGGCGGATTCTTAACCACTGCGCCACCAGGGAAGCCCCACCCCTAGCTCATCTCCGACCTAGCTCCTCAGTGACTGTTGTTGCTGCTGCTGTTGCTGAGTCTGGTGGTTCTCGAGTCATACTTGTTCTTTTTTGCTGTCTCAGGTTGAGCTCTGCAATTACTCCCTTGCTTTGTAGGCTGGATGCCTGGTCCTTTCTGCAGCTTTCTTGCACTTTCCTATTGTAGACTGTGCATCCAGTGCTGCCCTCTGGGGAAACACATGCATTCTTGAGGTTCCTGAATCCTTAACTCCTGATCTGTTCCCTCTGTGTACTGACTTTTTAAAGGCTCTTCATACCCGTCAGCTCTCCAAAAAGGTAGGAATTATTTACACTCCTGTTAGTGGTTATGAGTTGCCATTTTGACAGTCCTGCTAAAACTGAGCTTTAATATTCCTTTCATATGTTATTAGCCCCAAGTGTTATGTTTTTATTATTGGTGAAGATAGTATTTTCCCCCATGTTTATTGGTTATACTTTTATCATGAACTGGCAGCTAATTTTTTAGACCAGTTTTCATTGATGTTCAACTTTTAATTTTTGATTTTAATAAATATCAGCCTATATTATATATTCACCTAATTAATATACCTGCATATGATATAAATGTAATATTAACTATTCTTTTTTCCACACCAATGTGAAGTGATAATTTATGACATGCTAAATTCCTACAAACATCTTGGTCTAGTTACAATCAATTCTGTCCCAGAGATGTCAATTCCTAGGTTAGTACTGCACTATGTTACTAGTAGTAAGACTCCTCTTATCATCCCCCTTTAATAAAAAGGTATATAGCTATTTTAACTTGTTACTTCTACAAAATAAACTTTATAATCACTTGGTAAAATAATCTTCCTAACGAAATATTTGATTAGAATGGTTTAATGTGGGGAGATTGAACATCTCTACAATTTCTTCTCATCCAGAAACATGTTTCCATTTATTCAAGGTATTTTTTGAGGGAAGTGGGGTGTATGTAGTATATCTGAATTAACTTATTAAATTTAAGTTTTTCAATTGATTTTTTTAGGTTGTCCTAATGGTCTACCACATCATCAGCAAATGATTTTCTCCTTTCCAATTTCCATTTATTTTCCTTTTCTCATTATTCCAACTGGCGCTTTCAGAGCACTGAATAATTGTGGTGACAGGAATTTCACTTTTTGCCATTAGCTTTAGCATGAAGTCCAAACTTCTAAGGTGGCTTACAAGGCCTTTCACGATCTGGCCTTTGAGTCTCCCTCTAATTTCTCCTCTGTGTATTCCTGCTCCACTCTTTTCCCGTGCCACTTTCCAGTCAGTGAACGTGTTTCCTGATGCCATGCCCTCATCACTCTGTAGCTCTGTACTGTTTCTCCTTTTTCATCTCTTCTAACATTCCCACACTCCACCACACACAATCTAGCTAATTTTCACTTTCTTCATGTTTCAGCTTAGATACCTGCCTTTGAATGCACATGATGAAATTCAAATGTTTATTAATAGGTTTATGGAAAAAGGCTGGAAGATGTTAACTGGCTGTAACTCTTCTGCAAAAATTAAATGGTAAGTGTACTCTAAAGGGGTTTTCTTCGAATCTAAGTATGTTTAGCTTAGTAAATAGTATATAGATCTTTTAATATTTGGAAAGTGTAGAGATTTAGGAGTAAAAATAAGTATTTTACTTAGGCCCAAATAGCTAGCTGTTGAGAAAAAAGATAACAAATGAAAATAGTACTTTTATCTTTCAACCAGCCAAAAGAAAAGTATAGCTTATAAAAAAGGTGAACTATTAGACTCAGAATGCCTAAAAGGAGAATGTCATAATCCATTATATTAAACATGTCATTGCTTTGATGAGTGACTGAACTATATACCTCAAGAATTTCCTATGTTCAGAGTGTTTTTCTCTTAGGATTCTCCACAAGTTGCCTTATGTTTATATGAATTTCCCTGTCAATTATCAATACTTGTGTAGGGTTTTGTCTTAATTTAACAGCTTGTGATGTAAAGAATGAACAAATGAACATAGAATAATTTTTCACATTTATTAACTCATCATAGGGGTTCACTCCAGAATATGTTTTCTGCTTTTGGATAACATATGAACTCTGACAAAAGTCACCATCAACATTCATTGGCAATGTCTCCAGTATGAATCTTTGGGGGCAAATTAAGATAAACATCTTGTCTCAAGAACCCTTTGGGATCCTGATGTAGCTTACAGAAAAAAGAGGCAGTTCTGGTACACAGAGTATTAGGACACTCTGTTCACCTTTTAATGTTTGGGATAAATGACAGCCCAAGGCTATGGATGTCTCTCAAGCCTAGATCCCAAGCCTATCCCAAATGCAGATATTGAGAATACATGTAGATTAACAACACATCCACCCACCATTGCAGTTGAAAACCCTCTTCCAGTTCCAGTCCCCACTCCACACGAGGACACCTAAGGATATTACTAGGTGTGAAGTAATTGGCTGTCACTGTGGTCTTCGCCATTAATTCAGAGTCAGTCCTTAGAAGTGTCTTTCTATGGATATATTCTTGTGAGTTCCTGGTTTCTTGTGACCTTCTTATAAGGACTGAAAGTTTGAGTTTTATTAGATGTCAACTCCAAGGGTATTGCTTGGCTCCTCCCTAATATCTACTTCATCAATAGATCAGGTGAATATAAGTATTCCATAGGTTCCATTTATGAACTAGGGAAAGATGATGGTAATGGATATCGGAATAATTACAGACAAACACTATCATGTGGATATGTTTAACTCTGAACCCTTATGACTTCATTTGAAGCCTGGAAAAGCTCCCTCAGATTTCTATCCAATAACAGATTTATCTCCATATTAATTCAGTCATATCAATTAAAGAATAATCTCCAACAAACATTTTCTTTCATTTACTATATTCACAGGATTCCTTCCAGAATAAATTCATGGACTTTGAATGAGTTCCGACTGAAGATAATCCCACATTCTTCCTGTCATAGGACTTCTCTCAAGTATGAAGTTTTTGGTGTTTAATTAGGTTTGAACTCCTGTTGAAAGTTTTCTCACATTCCTTACATTTGAATGGTTTCTCTCCTGTATGAATCACTTGATGTCGAATAAGTGAGGAGCTCCGGGTGAAGGATTTTCCACAGTTAACACATTCATAGGGATTATTTGCAGAACAGAATCTTGGATTTTTATTACTGTCTTCAGGCTGACTGAGGAGTTTTACATATTTATTGCCTTCGGAGGCCTTTGCTTCAGTGTGAATTTTTTGATGCTTAGTAAGGTTTGTACGTCGGTTGAAGAATCTTCCACATTCATTGCATTTATAGGGTTTCTCTCCTGTGTGAATGATTTGATGTCGAACAAGAGATGAACTGCGGCTGAAGGCCTTCCCACATTGATAACATTCATAGGAATTCACTGTGGCATGACTTTTTGGGTGCTGAGTATTTGTATTCAAGTTCAAGGCATTCCCACTTCCGTTATATTCTGAATGTTGCTTACCTACTGAGTCTAAATTAAATTCGATGTTAGTTTTAAGCTGATCACACTTTGGGGAACCCCTTCTCATAGGAACTCCCTGTTGTGTGTCAAAAGTTGAGTTAACTGACTTAACATCAAAACTTTCCTTATTTTCACTATATTCAAAGTCTCCCTCCTCAGTGTAGACTGCATTATGAACGAAAGCTTCTTGTGGCAAATTTATGTGCCAGTGTTCCTGGTTCTTATATAACCAATCATCACTTTTCCAGGCATCTAAAGGAGGATGTCCATTTTCAGTCAGTCTTGTCATAATCACTGCATGGGATGATTCTTCTCCAGAAATTCTCTGCTTTGGAACTAAATCCTGATTTTCTGAAACTATCTCTCTGTCTAAAAATAAATTTAAAATTCCATGAACTAGAAGAAGGGAAACTGCTTAATTAGGAAAGGGACACTAAGCCATATAAGGGTATACGCATATTTTATGGGTCTTTAAATACAGAATGGAAATGTGATGCAAGGTTAGAAAACAAGGATTAAAGAAGAAATAAATGGGATAAAAATATTTTTAAAAGGATCAGGAGATCATAAAATATGAGAGCTATTCAAGAATACTAAGGAGAATACACAGAACTTAGGTAAAATATCAGCATATGAACTGGGATGGCATGGCATATCACAGTTCAAGCCATCACTGGTTCATAACTAGTCTGTGAAAGTTATACCTAATCTTCCTTTCTCTAGCATCCTGTCTCTTTTACCCCAAGGTGTTCCACATAATAGCCCTTCAAAAATACAATTTAATCATTTCTTCAGGAACATGTCTAAATTTATAGGTCCCATAGCTTAACAGCTAAAAGCAAACTTGCAATCATAGTGCCCCTATTTTCCATACAGAGCAATTATTCCCTGCATTTAACAGAGGCAGAAATAACTGTAATATATGATAGCAGGGAAACCAGTCTTATCTTGGGCTCAAAATAATCACTCCTGATTCTAACAGTGCTCAGACACTTCTATGTGTTTCCTAGAACTCAAAACTTTACCTATTCTGATTCAGGTTGGGTTCTTCTGTTTTCACCTGCCTTCATTTCTCTATTTGATAAAGTTCCAGTTTCCTTCTCAAATTCCTTTTTCACTTAGTTTCTATATAAATATACCCAGTATACTGTATATTCACTGTGCTTTCTCTAGTTGCAGTGAGTGGGGGCTACTCTTCATTGTGGTGCACGGGCTTCTCATTGTGGTGGCTTCTCTTGTTGCAGAGCATGGGCTCTAGGCACGTGGGCTTCAGTAGTTGTTGTGCATGTGCTCAGTAGTTGTGGTTCACAGGCTCTAAAGCACAGGGCTTAGTTGCTCCGCAGCATGTGGGATCTTCCCGGATCAGGGATCGAACCTGTGTCCCTTGCGTTGGCAGGCGTATTCTTAACCACTGCGCCACCAGGGAAGTCCCTGGGCCTAGCCTTTAAAAGACCCACAGCTTTCAATTCCTTTCAGGATGTTCCCTCTCAGAACCTTGTTGCCATGCTGTGAGAAGTCCTTGCCTCAGTAGAGGCCATGTATAGGTGTTGTGGTCCACAGGACTAGCTAAGTTCCCAGTGACAGCTAGCATCAACTTTCATCTATGTGATCATAGTTGTAATGGCCAAGTCATCTTGGCCATTCCATCCCAGTCAAGCTCCCAGAACACTGCATCCTCAGCGAACATCATAGGGAATGTAAGAACTCCTAAGTCAACTCATGAAATTGTGAGAATTAATAAAATAATTGTTTTAAGTCACTAAGTTTTAGGGTAATTTGTTAGAAATAATAGATGACCAAAATAGTAATTTTGTTCTAGTAGTATTTATTAAATAGCAAAATTCCTAGTTGTATTTCCCTAAGTAAATCTATGTTCTCCTCATATTTGTACAACTCATTTTTCATGCAACTTCCTTACTTCCATTTCTAAAATCACACTCATGTATTTTGTTATTTTCAAGTCACTTGCTTCTAATATGTAGAAAAGCTGCTAATATTTTTATTTTATATCTGGCCACCTTAACGAAATTCTAAACAGATATAATCATTTTGATACTGAGTCTCTTGGATTTTCTAAGTAGAAAGTTATCATACACAAATAGATTTTTCTCTTTTCTATTAATTTTCTCATTTGTTTCATTTATTTTTCTTTCATTAGTTAAAACCTTCAGGTAAATATTAAATAATTATGGTAATAGGACTAAGAATCTGTTGATTTTAGTGTTAATACCACTGTTTATCTTTACACATAGTATTAACCAATGATTTGTTCTCTTTTTGCTCTAATAGATTTCAAATCACTGGCTTATTCCTGACCACTAATTCCAAACTCATAAACTGTGCTTTATCTATAAGACCTTGTTCCTGTCTCTAACCTAAAACAAAAATAAACACTTTAAACCTTAGCCTATAATCCTAATTCTGGGTCTCTGCCTACTTCTCTCCTGGAGACCAGCCCATGCCAAACCACCTCTGCCTTTCTTTGGCCTAACAATTTTCCTCAACTTCTCAAATCACCTAGTTAGTTAAACTCTCCAAAATCTGGCTTTATATTCTCTATCCAAATTTACCTTATACTGTCTCTAGTAAACTTGGACCATTGATTCTTATTCTAGATCTGAAACATTTGGTGAGCCTTAAAAATATACATGTGTGGGGCTTCCCTGGTGGCGCAGTGGTTGAGAGTCCACCTGCCGATGCAGGGGACATGGGTTCGTGCCCCGGTCCGGGAAGATCCCCCATGCCGCGGAGCAGCTGGGCCCATGAGCCATGGCTGCTGAGCCTGCGCATCTGGAGCCTGTGCTCTGCAACGGGAGAGGCCACAACAGTGAGAGGCCTGCGTATCGCAAAAAAAAAAAAAAAAAAAAAAAAAAAAAAAAAAAAATATATATATATATATATATATATATATATACACACATGTGTGTAGAAAATCCTAAAGACGCTACCAGAAAACTACTAGAGCTCATCAATGAATTCAGTAGCGTTGCAGGATACAAAATTAATACACAGAAATCTGTTGCATTTCTATACACTAACAACAAAAGATCAGAAAGAGAAATTAAGGAAACAATACCGTTTACCATCATATCAAAAAGAATAAAATACCTAAGAGTAAACCTACCTAAGGAGGCAAAAAAACCTGTACTCTGAAAACTATAAGATGCTGATGAAAGAATTCAAAGATGACACAAACAGATGGAAGGATATACCATGTACTTGGATTGGAAGAATCAATATTGCCAAAATGACTATACTACCTAAGGCAATCTACAGATTCAATGCAATCTCTATCAAATTACATTTTGTGTAATTGGCATTACACAAACAAACTTATGGTTACCAAAGGAGAAGGGGGAAGGGATAAATTAGGAGTTTGAGATTAATATATACACACTACTATATACATACTGTGAAAATGGCATTTTTCACAGTAGAATGAAAAATTTTTTAATTCCTATGGAAACATAAAAGACAATCTTGAGAATAGCTGAAGCAATCTTGAGAAAGAAAATGGAGCTGGAGGAACCAGGCTCCCTGACTTCAGACTATACTACAAAGCTACAGTGATCACAACAGTATGGTACTGGCACAAAAACAAATACAGATCAGTGAAACAGGATAGAAAGCCCAGAAATAAACCCATGCACCTACGGTCAATTAATCTACCATAAAGGAGGCAAGAATATACAGTGGATAAAAGACAGTCTCTTCAATAAGTGGTGCCAGGAAAAGTGGACAGGCTACATGTAAAAGAATGAAATTAGAACATTCTCTAACCCCATATACAAAAATAAACTCAAAATGAATTAAAAACCTAAATGTAAAACCAGATACTATAAAACTCGTATAAAAACATAGGCAGAACACTCTGACATAAAATGCAGCAATATCTTTTTGGATCCATCTCCTAGAGTAATGAAAATAAAAACAAAAATAAATAAATGGGACCTAATTAAACTTAAAAGCTTTTACACAGCAAAGGAAACCATAAACAAAACAAAAAGACAACCTACAGAATGGGAAAAATATTTGCAAATGATGCAACGGATAAGGGATTAATTTTCAAAATATACAGATAGCTCATATATCTCAATATCAAAAAAACAAACAAGCCAATCAAAAAATGGGCAGAAGATCTAAATAGACATTTCTCCAAAGAAGACATACAGATGCCCAAAAGGCACATGAAAAGATGCTCAACATCCCTAATTATTAGAGAAATACAAATCAAAACTACAATGAGGTATCACCTTAACACTGGTCAGAATGGCCATCATGAAAAATTCTATAAATAATAAATGCTGGAGAGGGTGTGGAGAAAAAGGAACCATCCTACATTGTTGGTGGGAATGTAAATTGGTACAGCCACTATGGAGAACAGTATGGAGGTTTCCTTAAAAAACTAAAAATAGAACTACCATATGATCCTGCAATCCCACTCCTGGGCATATATCCACACAAAACCATAATTCAAAAAGATGCATGCACCTCAATGTTCACTGCAGCACTATTTACAATAGCCAAGACGTGGAAGCAACCTAAGTGTCCATCAACAGAGGAATGGATAAAAAAGATGTGGTACATATATACAATGGAATATTACTCAGCTATAAAAAAGAATGAAATAATACCATTTGCAGCAACATGGATGGACTAGAGATTATCATACTAAATGAAATGAGTCAGAAAGAAAAGGACAAATATCATGATGTCACCCATATGTGGAATCTAAAAAAAAAGAAATGATACAAATGAACTTAAATACAAAATAGAAATAGACCTACTGACATAGAAAACAAACTATGGTTACCAAAGGGGAAGGGGGGACGGATAAATTAGGAGTTTGAGATTAATATATACACACTTCTATATATAAAATAGATAACCAACAAGGACCTACTGTATAGCACAGGGAACTGTACTCAGTATTTTGTAATAACCATTAAGGGAAAAGAATCTGAAAAAGAATATATATATATATATATATTCCATATATATATGGAATCACTTTGCTGTACACCTGAAACTAACATGACATTGTAAATCAACTACACTTCAATTCAAAAAAATGTGGAAATCTTAAAAAAAATGCATGATGCATGTGTGTATTTGTGTGTGTGTATACATGTTCCACGTGGCCAAGTTGGGCTTCTCATAAGCATAGTGGTATCAGGGTACTAAAACTAGTGGCTGCTGAATTCCAGGAGAAAGAAGCAGAAGCTGCAAGTCCTGTTACAGGCTAGACCTGGAACTGGCACAGTGTCACTTCTGCTACATTTTATTGATCAAAGAATCTAGTGCCAGCTCGGAGTCAAGGGGAGGGAAAACAACATCTACACTTCAATGGAGGGAGTGACAAAGATTTTGTGGCCGTCATTAATCCACCAAAATCCATTAACTGGTAAAATAAATGACATTTACTGAAATAAATTCCAGATTGATTAAGGTATATTATATTTAAATAATGAAGTAGATGGAGTCAGAATAAAATGAAAAAATGTTCCTTAGTTTTGGGATGGAAAAATTCTTATGTATAAAATTAACAGATATAAAACAATGGGGGAGATACATGATAACATAAAAAATATGGCAGGCTCCATGAATAAAATAATTTTTTAAAATGTCTTCAGACACATCTCATTTGCCACAAATATGGTCAATAGTGAGAATTTAACATAAGCTTATAATATACTAATTAAAAACCTCTAAAATCTTGATAATGGACATAAAAGAACCATTTACTGAATCACAGATGACCAAAACAAATAATTTTTACTTTTCTCATAATCCAGTATCTATCCATCTATCTATGTTTCTTTGGTTCCTACATATGTGCAAAAGGCGCAGATATAAATGTAGGCAGAAAGAGACATGTCACCTTCCCTCAAGGAACACAAAGCCTAGGGTGAGACAGAGACTCACAGAGACACATGTAGAGTATATTTGTGATAAATGGTAAGAGGAAAAGAATATGGTGCTATGGCAGTATATAGAAAAAACTAACCTAGTTAAGAAATGCTTCCCTGAGGAGATATGGACCTATTTGAGATCTGAAGGAATAGGAGTCAACTAGGCAAAGATAGGAGGAAGAGCATTAAGTAAAGAAACAACACGCACAGAAGTCCTGTGATGGGAGAGGGCAAGCCACACTCAAGGGACAACAGAAATATGTTCCCTATGGAAGTGTTTTTTCTCTGCTGAACCCCAACACCTATCAGAGTGCACAGGGCACAGTAGACGCTAATACATATTTGATGCTGGCTGACAGAGTAGATCAGTGTGGTTTGAGTGCAAAAAGGATGTACTGTGAGCTGAGGTTGGAAAAGCAGGTAGGGACAAGTGTGTTGTGAAGTAAGCAAAACTGAATTCAGTACAGAGGTTTCAGCAAGTACATGATAAACCATGATCTCCATGACTGCAGTGTGGTTCAAACACTGGAGGTGTGGAGGGGAGACAGAGCTAAGAGGGAAGCCAAGATCTCGTATTAAGACAAGAGGCTATGGTGATAGTTCAGGTGAGAGATGACAGGACATGGACTACAGTAATGGCATTGCAGATAGAGAAGTAGAGACATTTAAGAGATATTTAGGATAAAAAACAAGTATTAGGTGAAGGAGAAGAGGCTGTCAAGGATAATACTTAAACTATACTTGTATAACTGGATGCATGGCAGCTCATCCAGCTAGGGAACAATGGAAGAATACTGGAAAGGAAAAAAATCACTTGGGTTTTATGAAATTTAAGGCATCTTTGAGACATCCAAGAGAAATGTCATGTGTATATAAATTTTAATTCAGAGCTGAAGCCTGAGCTGGGGATATGTACTTGTAAGCTGCCATAAATGTGTGATAATTGAAGCTTCAGTTGTAGATGGAAGAAAATACAGAGTCAAAAGAGAAGACAGGATGAGATCAAATGTTGAAAAACTGAAATGTATTAGATAGGTAGAGAAGGACAGGTCTGCAATAGACAGAGACAGACTAGCCAGAAAGAGAAGAAACTCAGGAGTATTACAGGAACCTAGGAGTGTTTTCAGAACGAGCAGCAGTTAACAGTGTCACTTGCTGTGGAGAAGTCAAATGAGATAAGGAATTAAAAAGTGTCCCCTGAGGCTCGCTCCAATAAAGTCATGAGTGACTTGAACAAGAACTGTTTAAGATTCGTATTTCAAGTAAGAGCTCAACAGGAACGGGTTGAGGAATAAAAGGTGAGGAAAAGAGAAAAGCAAGTATAAAACACCCGGAGAAGTCTGGCTATAAAGAGGTGAGAAACAGAGTATTAGAAGAGGGTGTAGGGTTGAGAGAGAAAGTTAAAAAAATAATAATGACCTGAAAATGTTAAAAAGCTAATGGGAGAATGAGGCAGAAATGGTGAAAATATAAGTTAAAAAAAGCAGGGAGAAATGTGGTTAAAAGGATAATCAGGGAGAGGATTTACCTTATGAAAGAAGAAATGGAGTCAATTGCCTAACAAATTAATAAAGATTTCAGGTAAATAATACCCAGTGTTTGCTCAGGTGATAACAGAGCTATAATAACTAAAGTGATAGTAACACTCTCATTATTAGTGAGTATGAGTTGGTAGTAGACAACATGGTTCTTTTGTAGACAATATAACCTAATGTAACAAGACAGTTAATATAGTTATACCCTTTGATGATGAGGTTTCTCTTCTAAGAAGGAATCCTGTGAAAGGAATCATATATGCCTGAAAACCTGGCAACAAACTAAATGTCCAACAGTTGGGGTGGGGAATGGTTAATTATTATACATGTATGTGAGGGGCTGTCATATGCGAATTAGAAACCACATTTTCATAGACTAATTAAATGGGTATTTGTTCATGATACCACATGAGGTGAGAAGAGCAGAATACATAATGACACATTCTCGATGATCCCAGTTTTGTTGAAAAATATTTACAAGCCATAGGCACACATCATCACAAAGAAAATGGCTTAAGAAAACAAACCACGATGTTAATACTGCATAGCTCTGGGTAGTGAGGTAACAGGGTGAGTTATATTCCTCTTCATACTTTACTTACTAAAATTTATATTAAGCACACAACAATTTCTAATTTTTCACAAACAAAATGTTAATAAGAACAAAGAGATTACGTTGAAGGTAGGAAGGCACAAGTTAAGGAGGTCTACAGTAAAAGAAGGAAAAATGGAAGATTACTGGAGTCACCCTAGTATAAAGCACTTCCTTTTCTTTAAAAGAGAGAATATGATTTAATGTTAGGTTGGCTAACATTTGCTTATATAACACCACATGCCAGACGCTGTTCTAAGTGTGCTACACATATCAACTCATTTAATCCTCATAGTAATGTGGAGGTAAACACTGTTACATTACAGAAGAGGAAACTTGGCAGGGAGGCTGCCCCAGGCAACTCTGCCTGTGTTAAGAGTCTGTGTTCCTCCTCCTACACTGTTGGTGGGAATGTAAACTGGTGCAGCCACTATGGAGAACAGTATGGAGGTTCCTTAAAAAACTAAAAATAGAGTTGCCATATGATCCAGCAATCCCACTCCTGGGCATATATCCACACAAAACTATAATTCGAAAAGATACATGCACCCCAATGTTCATGGCAGCACTATTTACAATAGCCAAGACATGGAAACAACCTAAATGTCCATTGACGGATGAATGGTAAAGACGTGGTACATATATACAATGGAATATTACTCAGCTCTAAAAAGAATGAAATAATGCCAGCTGCAGCAACATGGATGGACCTAGAGATTATCACACTAAGTAAATCAGAAAAAAAAATCATATAGTATCACTTATATGTGGAATCTAAAATATGACACAAATGAACTTATCTACGAAACAGAAACAGACTCACAGACATAGAGAACAGACTTGTTGCCAAGGGGGAGGGAGGAGGGGAGGGATGGATTGGGAGTTTGGGATTAGCAAATGCAAACTATTATATATAGAATGGATAACTAACAAGGGCCTACTGTATAGCACAGGCAGCCATATTCAATATCCTATAATAAGCCATAATGGAAAAGAATATGAAAAAGAATACACACACACACACACACACATATATATATACATATATGCATAACTGAATCACTTTGCTGTACACCAGAAACTAACACAACATTGTAAACCAACTATACTTCAATTAAAAAAAAATAAAAGAGTCTGTGTTCCTAACCCACACCACTTTTTTGCCTGTCCATATAAGAAAAGGAATCTGTGAACAAAAAGCAATGACTTTTCTTCTTCAAAGTTTAGCTGGTTTGCTGTCACCTCCCAACCAACAACTCAAACCCTGGGTTGTACATTATCTGTGTATTTAATGAACAGAAGCTTCTTACAAATGCCTCAGATCTACCTGTTGCTTACCAAAAACAGTTGTTCTTAGAATTTCTTGCTCCATTATCCAACTTTTTTCCTTACTCTCCAACCTGGAGGTCTCAACTGGCTTGGAAAGTAGATGCTCTGTACATGGGGAAAAGGAAAACAAACAAACACATTTCAGACATTTTTATAGGGAAGAGAATCCCATCCCAAAGTAGCAGTCTAAGAGCTGCTAAAAGATAAGGCCAGTGGACCTGTGTATTTCTAGCTCTACATCAGAAAAGACTTTCAATCACATACAACAAGAAAATCTGCTATTGTGCCCAGAAGTTATTAGGAAACCTAAACTGAAACCCAAATGCCCTCAACCACTTCAACAGTTTTTAACAGTAGATGAAGAGACTACTAAAGGGCAGATTAGGTAAATACGCAGACGCCACCTTTATGCAATGAATTCAGGTTCCTATAGTTCTCCAGCATCACATCCCTGTACAGGTTCTTTACAGCAGGGTCCAGTTGCCCCCACTCTTCCTCGCTGAATTCCACAACCACATCTTTGAATGTCACTGGCTCCTAAAACATTAAGTTCCTTTTTAATCAAAGGTCTCAAAGATATTACTAGAGGAGAAATGAATTTGGAAAGAACAGGGTAGGTGGCAAGAATATACAAAAAAAAATTGATAGGACAACGTTTGGAGTTCCAAGTGATAAAAATCAAGTTACCTTAGGGGCCTATCAACTTGGTACTCTTTGAGGGCTGCGAAAGGAAAATGAAGGGCTGTCCTAACTCTAGATTAGCTTACATTTTAACCGAGGAGAAAAACCGGTTGGAATAATTGTGGAACAAAAAATTACTATAGAGTACAAATAATTTACACAGAAAGAGTTCAGAATAGGAAGAGTTTAAGGCAGATTTGAGGGAAATTTATAATGAAAATGTAGGCTCTCCTAGCAGACCAGGGAGCATCTCTAACTGAGGAACGCTGTCAGCTAATGCCTCATCCTTCAGGTCTCAGAGCTCAATGTCACTTTGTCAGATAGGCCTTTCCTGATTACCCAATAAAGTAGCCATCTTCCTAATCAGTCTGTTTCTTTATTTTCTCCCTAATAATTATTACCATCTGCAATTATCTTATTTGCTTGTGTTTATCTACTTCTAGTAGTATGTAATCTCCACAAAGGCAGGCATTTTGTTTCATTTACTATCATATTCCCAGCCCTTAGAAATGTTAGGCACTGCATAAATACTGGTTATAAGGGCCTTCATCCCACCAGCTGTTGCACTTTTCTATCCAGCATTCTCAACCTTGTCCTTATAGTTTACCTTCAATCACACTGAAACACACAAATCCTTCCTCTACCTCAGAGCCAGTCTTTGTGAATAAGTTGTCTACGTGTGTTTTGCCTGCCTCCTCACTTTTCCTCTTTCCTCAACCCTCTGCAACCTGGCTTCTATTCCCATGCATGCTTGTATCTCCATGATGTTAAGAGAATAGACACTACTCAGGCTGCACTTTTCTGAACTTTTAAAGGATTTCTCCTTGAAATATGGTCATTCCTTGCTTTCACAGTGACATCATGTTTTCCTGGTTTTCCTCTACCACTTTGGTCCTTTCACTTCAGTATCCTTTGAGGTTTCTTCTGCTCCTGCCTATTAAATGACATTGCTCAGGATTCTGCCCTTGGCTTACTTCACTTTTAATTCTAAACATTCCCTGGGTAGGCCCTACGTCTATACCTTCGATTATCATCTACAATCTCAAGGGTACAGATGCACAGAGAATATACAAAAATTAAATATTTTCCAAAAAGTGTATCATCAAGTAAAATAGATCCAATGTCCAGCATATCATCAACTAAAAGAGTCATGTTCTTAGATGGAACTATGTTTGGCAAAAGTTCACAGACCTAAAAAGAAAAAGCAGAACATTACAATAGAGTGGAATCCTAACTTACCTGGGATTTGCCTGTTAGTGAGTCAGCTTCCCTTTTTTCTTGCTTGAAGCTCCCCTTCTGGAGTAGGGCAGAATCCTTGCAGGTTATACCTGAGGAAGACGAAGGAAAACATAGGGAGACAAGTTTTCCCTTGGAGAAACTTTTAATAATTATAGTACTTTTAACATGCTACTTCAGAAGTTTGAAATTTAATGATGTCAGGCTCTACCAGCAACCGGAATCTCCAGGAGTGGGGCCCAGATCTTATATTTTTAAAAAGCTCTAAAAGTGATCTGCATATTCTACCAGGGGTCAAGAACTACTTGATCAGAGAGAAGGCCAAAATAATATTTTGATGCCTCGTCTGTGGTTATAGCAGATCCAAAAAAATACTTTAATCTTGTCAAAACTAAATCCTAACTAAGGCTTAGCCACCACAGGCTGTAATTCTACTGGGAGCTAAGAATATTTTACCCAACCAATCACTTTCTCAAAGACATTGGGGATTAATCTACTCAAGGATTCTTTTCCTGTAAGTCGCTCTGTGTATACTATACACAGACTTAGGCAGTCTGGTCACCTTGGACTACTGACTCTTCCAGGACATAAAAACCTGAGCAGCAACCGATTCTCTTCTCCAGCCCTTTGGTGAGACGTACACCCAAGGGCTACTTCCTAATGTTTCTCCAAGATTCATTAATTACACCACTAATCCTCAAATGCCAGACTATGGGCCAATACTGGTCTGTGAAGAAGTTTTCATTGATTCAGCGTGAATTAAGAAAAAATAGAAAGAATGCAAGAAATATTTACGTTCTATAAATAAAGGCAGGATTTGAAAAAAAATCCAAACTTCTCAGCAATTTGAATACTGCCACAAGATTACAGTCTGTTAACTTTATTCAGGCCTATAACACTCTGTGAAACCTCAGTCTACTCAGTCCCATAACCCCTAGGACAGTCAATACCACGTTCTTTTTTTATATGATTTATTTTTTAAATTAATTTTTATTGGAGTACAGTTACTTTACCATGTTGTGTTAGTTTCTGCTGTACAGCAAAGTGAATCAGCTACACATATACATATATCCCCTCTTTTTTGGATTACCTTTCCATTTAGGTCACCACAGAGCACTGAGTAGAGTTCCCTGTGCTATACGGTAGGTTCTCATTAGTTATCTATTTTATACATAGTAGAATATCACATTGTTTCTTATTCTTGTCATTCTTGGAAATATGTGAGATATCTTGAAAAGATGCAAAAGCCTTCAATCAGCCATCCCTTTTTTATTGCTCTGAGCATTGTTTCCTTCCCGTAACTCTTCTTTCCTGCTGACTTCCTTCCTGAACCTTTACAGTTGTGTTCTCTGAAACTCTCATGCCATTCAAAGAAAAATTCCTATATATTCCCTAGCTCTTTATAAAATATTCTTTCTCCCTTCTAATCTAAAATGGATCTTGGCCACCATCAAAGCCACCTCTTCTCATCCTCCAATACTATGGTCTTGGTAGCTGTTTTGATATATTCATACTTCTCCATTCCCATTTCCTCATAAAGATTTTTCTACGCTCATACAAAAATTTTTCATAGTGGTTCATGCCATTTAGCGAGGGCCTTCTTGCTGTTGTAATACACTAAGCTATTGCAAATTCATTTATTCAGCCCGTATTTACTGAGTACCTCCCATGTGTGAGGCACACAAATGCCTGCCCTCAGGGAGCCTCTAGTCTGTCGTGAATGACAGACATTAAATAAGTAATTGCACTAGGTCAGTAAAAACTTTACTTAGCTAAAATTGTTGCTTTCCACACCAAATCATAATCTTTTCAACAACCCAGCCTGAAGACCCTTGACAACCTTGTTTCTAACAACCACCAGCAATCAAGCTACTTCCTTTTTCACACTGGGGCCCTTATATACTTCAGATTGTTCTACTCTGAGAACAAACTCGAATGAATCAATCCCTAACTATATTTTCCTATCCTTTCAACTTTCCTATCCTTTCATCAAGGTTCCACCATAGTACATTGCTTCTTTAATTTTCTCCCCGTCTATCATCCCTCTTGTGAAGTTACTTTCTTTTCTACGCAGCTTGGATTTTATGGTAAATCACTTGCAGATTTACTCTCTTCAGACTTGAAATTCCTTGAACACTGATCCTTTATATTTAACATCCAATCTTAGCTTGATCCAGTAATCTTTTTTACTTCACCTTTTTAAATAATTGAGGTAAAATTCACATAACAAAAAATTCACCATATTAACCATTCTAAAGTACACAATTCATGGGTTTTAGTATATTCACAGTTTTGTGCAACCGTCACCACTATCTAATTCCAGAACATATTCATTACCCCCAAAAGTAACCCCATACCCGTTAAGGAGTCACCTCCCATTCCCCTTCCCTCCATGCTGTCTCTTTGGATTTGCCTATTCTGGGCATTCCATGTAAATTCAGTCCTATGGTATGTGACCTTTTTTGTCTGACTTCTTTAAATTAGCATATTTTGAAGGTTCATCCATGTTGTAGCATGTGTTAGTTCTTTGTTCCTCTTAATGGCTGAATAATACTCCACTGTATGAATATCAATTTGTTTATCCATTCATCAGTTGATGAACTTTTGGAATGCTTCCATTTTTTTGGTTATTATGAATAATGCTGCTATGAACATTCATATACAAATTTGTCAAATGCTTTTTCTGCATCAATTGAGATGATCATGTGATTCTTCCCTTCATTGTACTGGTATGGTGTATAATGTTGATTTTCACATTTGAACCATCCTTGTATTTCTGGGATAAATCCCACACGGTCATGGTGTATAATCCTCTTAATATGCTGCTGGGTTTGGTTCATTAGTTTTCTTTTCTTGTGATGTCTCTCTCTGGCTTTGGCATCAGATTAAAACTCCCAACATAGAATAGGTTAGGAAGTATTCCTGCCTTTTCTGTTTTTTAGAAGAGTCTGAGAAAGTTTGGTGTTAATTATTGTTTTAATGTTTGGTAGAATTCACCAGTGAAGCCATGTTGTCCTTGGATTTACTTTGTTGAAATTTTAAAAATTACTGATTCAGTCTCTTTAGTTGTTACAGATGAGTTGAGTCACTTTTGGTAGTTTGGGAGTTTTTCTGTTTCATCTAAGTTTTCACAGTATTCTCTGATAATCTTTTTGATTTATCTTTTTGATTTTTGATTTGCTTGGTCATTGTAGCTAAACTTTTATCAATGTTGTTGATGTTTTCAACCTTTTTTTGAATTTATAAAGTCTATATTCTTTGTTGTGTGTGCCCACTTAAGTCGGTTTCCTTAACTTAGTGGTTAGCTAGCAATTCCAGAGATTTCCTTAAATGCTTGAAACTAGAAAAACAAAAATCATTTCCTAGCCTTTGCAGATGGGCTGTCTGCATCAGAAAATGCCTTCCATACTTAGCCAGATAGTTTTCACCCCTGCCTTAGTCTTCATTTCCTGCTCGAGCAGAGCCTGAAGACCAGCCAGAGGTGAGAATCAGGGAATTCTCAGGTCTTTCTGAACATGTACCGAGCCTTCTAGATCTCTAAGAATATGTAGGAGCTTTCAAATCCCTTACTCTCTAAAGCACCTTTCCTCCCATCTTTTTGTTTAGTCTATGTTTGTCCCAACTGTTTGTTTGCTGTCCCAGGTAGCAGTGGCTAATACATTCTTCATTAAATGTTTCTGACAAGTGCTAGCCAGGTAGCCACTTCAGCCCTGAGAGGTCTAAGGTAGGTAAAATATGGGCAAACCCTTTAAGTGGGTTCTTCAGGGATCCATGGCACGTTAAAAGAAAACAAAAGCCTTTCTCGGTCCTGTATTACCCTGAAACCTCTCATTTTCTTCCCAAACTTCTCAAGAATAGTCTATAATGATTATCACATTCCCACCTCATACTTCGTATTTTTTTGACCCATGTGATAGGCAGAATAGCCCCCTGAAATGTCCATGCCCTAATCCTTGGATAAGGGGAGGTCCAGTGGTTAGGACTCAGCACTTTCACTGCCAGGGCCGGGGTTCAACCTCTGGTCGGGCAACTAAGATCCCGCAAGCCTCATGGCACAGCCAAAAAAAAAAGGGACTCAGCAATATTAAAGTTAAAGATCCTTCAGATGAATAAATCATCCTGGGGACTTCCCTGGTGGTGCAGTGATTAAGAATCTACCTGCCAATGCATGGCATTGACACGGGTTTGATCCCTGGTCCGGGAAGATCCCACATGCCGCAGAGCAACTAAGCCCGCACACCACAACTACTGAAGCCCGTGCACTCTAGGGCCCGCAAGCCACAACTACTCAGCCCACGTGCTGCAACTACTGCAGCCCACACACCTAGAGTCTGTGCTCTGCAACAAGGGAAGCCACCGCAATGAGAAGCCCGAGCACCACAACAAAGAGTAGCCCCTGCTCGCTGCAACTAGAGAAAGGCCGTGTGCAGCAACAAAGACCCGAGGCAGCCAAAAAATAAAAATTAAAAAAAAAATCATCCTGGATTATCTGGGTGGTCTCAATCCAATTACATTAATCTTGAAAAGTGGAGAACTTTTCCCAGCTGTGGTCAGTGAGACAGAGAGAGTGAAAGAGTGAGTGTGAGCATGGGCATGTATGCCAGCACACACCATGACAATAGTGTCAGAGAGATGGCAGTGTGGAAAGGACTTGGCTCACCATCGCCAGCTTTGAAGTTGGGGGAAAGGGAGCCTGAGGCCCAGAAAGAAATGAATTCCTGCTGGTGTCTTGATTTTAGCCCAGGGAGACCCATGTTAGACCACTGATCTAATCAACAATTTCAATAAATTATTTTCAATACTCATCTTAACAGGACCTTTTTGTTGCAACATTGTTGAACACTCCCTTCTTAAAGATTTCTTTTTTCTTAGCTCAAGATACCAATCTTTCCTGGTTCCTTGCTTTCTAGATTACTCCTTTCTAGCTTGCTTCCCTGAGTTTTCTTATTTTGCTCAGTACTTCATTTTATTTCCTTTTTGGCTAAGGACTAAATATAATCCCAATACCAGTATCATCACTGTTTCTAATCAATAATGCCTAGTCAAATATCCAGTCAGTTGCCTCATGTCTTATAAGGTCCACACATTCACATGATCAATTACACATGTTTTATGTTTCTTTTAATCTCTAAATCCCTCTTCCATAGCCCCTCCCTACTTCCTTACAATTATTTTGTTTTAGAAACTGGATTGTCTTGCAGTTTCTCACAGATTGGATTTTAGTAATGGCATTCCCATGGTGTAGCTTAACATGTTCCTCTATTCTCTATTTTCTATAATTGGTAGTTAGATCTATGCCAGCTCTTAAATACTGGTTCTTCCTAAGGATTTGTATTTTTCCTACTTCCGTTCATACCTATAAGTTTCCATATTTTTCTTTCTTGATTTTAGCCCAGAGAGACCCACTGATCTACAAACCTGTAGGACTATACATTCATATTGTTTTAAGCAACAAAGTTTATGGTAATGTGTTACAGCAGCAACAGAAATTGTATACTTCTGAACACTAAAGCCATATTTTTAACTATATATTAGATTATTCACTGTGGTTGTCCCACAAAGACCTCAAGTTCAACATGCCACATAATTAATATATCAATCTCCTCTCCAACAAAAACTGTTACTTACACTGCATTCATGCAAGCCAGAACATTTGTCCCATTCACACCTAATATGTAAACCCTTTAGGTTCAAACTCCTCTGTTTTCCCAAATGCTTCCTCATTCTCTAACACCTGATCTACTACAATACTTCCTAATTGGTTTTCCTATTTTCAGAGCTCTCAGGGCTATCCTTTACTGCAGAAGTTGATAAACTTTTTCTGTAAAGATCCAGATTGTAAATATTTTATTTAGGCTTTGCAGGCAATACAGTCTCTGCTATAACTAACCAAGTCTCGTCATAGTATGAAAGCAGCTGTAGACAAAATGTAAATGTATGGGGTGTGGCTGTGTTCCAGTAAAACTTTATTTCCAAAAATATTTGGCCTATGGTCATAGTTTGCTGATCCCTGCTCTACACTGAAGCCAACACAGTATTTTTGAAAGGTAAATCAAATTATTTTACTCCCCTACTCAATCTGTGAGATCTCAGTTCAGCCTTCCTAGTATAGTAAAGTTCTTCATGATCTAGCCCTTGACATCTTCTAGCTTCAGAAAAAGTTCTTATGCTAAGTGAAATGAGTCAGATAGAGGAAGACAAATACTCTATGATATCACTTACATGTGGAATCAAAAAAAAGAACTAGTGAATATAACAAAAAAGAAACAGATTCACAGATATAGGAGAACAAACTAGTGGTTACCAGTGGGAAAAGGGAAGGGGGGAGGGACAATATAGGGATAGAGGATTAAGAAGTATAAAATATTATGTATAAAATAAGCTATAAGGATATATGGTACAACACAGGGAATATAGCCAATATTTTATGACTATAAATGGAGAATAACCTTTAAAAATTATGAATCACTATGTTATATACCTGTAACATAAATACTGTACATCAACTATGCATCCATAAAAAAATTTTTTTAAAAGATAATTTTTCTTCATATGGGAAGGGTCAACTATTCTACCTCCAATTTTCTATATTCTCACCTTCATCCTTAAGCATATCAATCACATCCTCTATCAGGCTCACCACTTCTTTGCTGTTCTTTGGATGTTGTAAATTCACCCAAGTCCTGACTTCTTCAGGGAGAATTGTCAGGAATTGTTCCAGTACCAATAGCTCTAGGATCTGCTTCTTTGTATGAATTTCTGGTCTCAGCCACTGAAGACAGAGCTCCCAGAGTTGACTCAGGGCTTCATGAGGCCCAGACACTTCCAAATACTGGAAATGTCTGAACTTTAGACGAGAGGCTTCACAGTCATCTGTCTCCACGACTGGGATGGATTCCGGCTGCCAAGACACATCTGCTCTCAGGACCTCACTTTGTTCGTGAGGAGCCAGGTTTTGAGGTTTTGAGATAGCCGTCAACTTGTTCAAAGGCTGCATCTTCCTACACAGAGCTCCCACTGCAGTTCAAATTTGTCTTATCAGAGGATTCCAATAATTCTCATGCTTGGGCTAAGCACTTGTGTACTATATACATATATATGCAGTGAGAAAAGTTTCAGGAGCTTCAGACGCAGAGCCAATATTCAGGCACCCAAGAGACTGAAAAAAAAGACATAAATATGACCTACAGATAATGAACATGGATAGGTCAAAAAGTGCATTCCCAGACTATAACAATCAAAAGTTTTAATTTGTTAGGATTTGCTATGAGCCAATCTGCAATGCCCATCAATCAGGGAGGTCTTAGGCTCAACAAAACATTTAAACGTTGCAGGACTACCACAGGTCATATTTGGCACTTAGGTTACTAAGAAGGCTATTGGACAGAAAACAAAGCTTGCTAACAGAGGAGTGAGTAATGGGAATTTTTCTTCAGTGGCAATTCTCACAGAGTATAGCTCAAGTGCAAGGAAATGTGGACCATGTAGGTTGGGCAGAAAGCATCTTGACTGAAAAGCCTTCTACAGGAGCTGATATCTAACAACTCTACGAGTGCAGCTCTCAGGGTTCCCCAAAGAGTGTGCCAGATTATGAGTCACTACGTTCAGGGAAGTTCAGATCCAGCTTTCTATCTGATTTACAGTTCTCCCAGTCCAGGTGCAATTTACCATTCAGGAGTCATTTTTATTATAAGCCTCTAGGCCAGTGGTTCTTTTTCCACTTTTAGCATTGTGCTTGTACAGTTACAATATCGTTTCAAATTTCTCTGAAGATTCTAATTTGAGTTTTCTGTTTCGTAAATTCTCTTTGATTCTGTGGTCAGGGTTTCTATTTATCTTGGTTTTTAGACATCTGGTATTCCCTAGTTTTCTGCTCATATTTAAGAATCAAGTGTTAGGTTGATTATTCCAGATCATCATATGAATTTCTACTTCTTCTGTATCAGTAGATTGGTTTCCTAATGGGTGTCTACCCTGAATGGGAGACTTACCAAGAGCCATGTGAATATCAGTGAGACACACACATTGGCAGACTTTGATTTAGGGTGAGTGGAGGAGCAGGCTGTCAAGTTGTGGGCTCCCCACACAACAGAGTGAAAAGGTTTTACTATGAAATGTCAACACCTAACCTAAAAGCCTTCCTTCTCCTCAGTTTATTTAGGGAAGAACTTTTTGTGGGAGGAAGGCACTGGAGCTAAACTGCTTCTCTGTGTAGGTAGGAAGAGGGCTGGGAGGTTGGGGAGATGACTGGAATAGATGTTTCACATGTAACCCTTCACTCAATTCCTATGTTCTATTTAACTCTCACTGCCATACACTGTTGAAACAGCTTAAGATTCTCATAGGCAGATGGGTTTCCACCTCCACTGTGGTCACCTCCTAGCATATTCTAAGTTGTGACCTTTTCTACACTGCTTCTGTAAACTATATTTTCACTTTCTGTCTTGTAGAAATGTATTGACGCCATCTATATACTCATTAGTATCCCCATTACATGGGGACACAGGGCAAAGTGGAACAACTGAAGGAACATTCTGAGATCCAACACAAACCTTCTTCAAAGCTTGAGGAAAGTACACATTCATTACCAAAAAAAAAAAAAAAAAAGAAAAAAGAAAAAAGAAAGTTCCGAAGTGCTTAAGAGGTATCACTCACTGAGTTCCAGCAGAACAATGAACTATGGGCCCAGATACTTTCAGAATTAACATACAGGGAGAAAGAAGAAAAACACGTTCACAGATCACATATTAAAAACAAAACAAAAAACCAAGTAAGCATTAAAAAAAAAAAAGCAGATTTAACAACAAGAATATCCATTGTAACAATAAATGCCTGAGGTAAGGAGAATCTTTCGCCTTCCGAGATTAGCTTCTAAAAAAGTAGCATAGAGCATTGTAACAATAAATTTGTTAAATTAACAAATAAATTTAAACTCAACTATGTAAAAAATTAAGAGACATCCAAAACAAAAGAACTCCAAAGCTTAAAGGGATGATAGAAAAAATAACAAACAAATGTAAACAACAATAATATGCAGGGATATACTGAATTAAGATGTATATTGAATTAAAAGCACAAATGAATAAAATGAGACAAAGAGGAAACTTTAAATGATTGAAGGTACAACTCATAATGAAATATGACTGCTACTAAGTGTATCAAACAACACAATGAAATATATTTATAGCAAAACCCTCAGAAAACAAGAGATGCAAGCAACAATACCACCACAGAAATGGGAGACTAAGGCAACTTTCTCAGTCCTTAACAAGTAAGCTAAAATTGATAGTATAGAGGACATGAATAACATGCTTAGCCTGATATACAAAACCAGATAGAATGTAGTTTCTATGCAAGCACTAAGCTGCTATTTACTAAGCTACCAAAAAACTCAATAAATAAAAAGTAAATAAAAGCGGTACAAACCACATTTATTACCAGAATGAAAACTAGATCTTAACGTCAAGTAGAAATAGAAAAAAATCTCAACTACTTCGAAATTTAACTTTTGCTTCTGGAAAACAACTCAAATTAAAAACACTAAAAACACTGCACTTCAAAATCTAACAGCTCAAGTTCTACTGTTAGGCAATAGCAAAGCCTTATATATATAATTAAACAAGAATGAGATGAATTAAACGTTCAACTCAAAGTGAGAAAAAGCAACAAAATATACTAGGAGTTTATAGGTTAAAAATTAATAAATTACTCAGTATAAATAATTATAGAGCTAGGAGGACAGGTTAGAGATGTTCAGGATGATACGCTAGCACTTAAGATTTCGAAGGAGGAACAGTCTGGATGATAAATGGTCCAAGGTATGACCGTGACTGAGAATAGCTTAAGTGGTCTGTAAGTGACCACCAATGGAATAAACAAAGTCAAGAACTGTTCAAGTTTAAACTCTAAAGTACTTCTAAAGTACTAAACAGACACCTTTAAGGACGATGGTAGGACTCAGAATGAAGATTTAAGACGCTGAGCCAATACCAATGGAAGGAAGGGCTCAGTAAGGCGCAGGTGGCAGGAATCTGGAGAGTTAGATAAAATAACCAGCTGACACAAGTTCATAGGATTTTACAGCGTCAAGGAACTTGAACAGGCACTAATTATGGGGAAAAGGTAGTATCTGTGAAAAAGGGTTGTTTTAATCAAATAGGTCATAGGCAGAGCAGTAGCCCGAGGTAAGGAGAATCTTTCGCCTTCCGAGATTAGCTTCTAAAAAGTAGCATAGAGCAGTGTGCAAATGAGCATCTGAAATAAAGAGGTTTTAGGGAGTGGCCAGGAATGAGTGGGACAGCACGGCAAGTTGGAATGAACTTTTCTCCATTTTCTTTTCCAGTCGATTGACCCAGTCACACTGGATCGGGAATCCATATCAGTCATTCCAAAACCAGCTGAGCAAGATATATTTACCAGATTAAACGCCTGGAGACTGCCCCCATCCCAGAATGGAAAAGGAGACAGCAGACCTAGATCTGGAACCTAACCGTCCTGTTTCCCACCCCAGCCCTCTTTACCTCTCCTCTCTCACGCACTAACTTCCCACCACAGCCCACGCCTCCATCTCTGTCAGCTCGCGCCCTCCTCCAGCTTCTCCCGCAGAGACTGCAGAGCACAGAGTTGGAATCCAGGTAACAGCGAACAAGCCGAGGAGACCGCGTGGACGCCCTCAAGCAGGATTCCCAATTCCACGCACCCGCGTCCTCACCGCCCGCTGACCCGCGTGATACCTGCAAACAACCGCTCCTAGCCAGGGATGGGTTCAGTCACACCCAGGAGCCAGTTCAGAGGAGCCGCAGAAGTCGCCCTCCCAGCCCGGGGAGGGAGCTTGCGTTAGTAATCACGCCACAACTAAGCAGCGCGGGCCATACCTGTCACTTACACGCCAGCACCAGCTCAGTATCTACTAAATACCAAGACGCAGGCCGGCGCACTCCCGCGCATGCGCACCATCCGTGGAAGCCCCCAGAAGCCCCCGCGGCCCAAGTTTGTAAAGTAGACGGGGTGGGGCTTCTGCCCATCCCGCCCCTTTCCCAGGCCCCGCCCGCTTCATAGACGTGAGTCCAACCCTAGGGCCAGCAACCAAGGGCCATGCTTAGGGAAGGTGGGAAAAGGCCTTGTCAAACTTCTGTGGCCTCCTCCATCCCATCTAGGAGAACTGGCCAAAATTTTTTTACCTTCTCACTCCACCCACCCTCCTCCTCCATTTTCTTGGAATCAAAAAACAGTGAAGTAATTTTGAAAAGACATGGTCTTGTATATAACATGGTTTAACATGTTTTTTACTGACTTGCTCATTCACTCATTCACTCATTTATTCAATTTTGCATCGCGGTAGAAAATCTTGCAAAAGATCATGAGTCCAGTTTTGGCTTGTTACATATGAGATACTTTGTGACATCTAAGAAGCCTTGTCAAATTGGACGTAAGTGAGAGCTTAGAGGTGTATGGGGCCAGATTTGTAAAATTTGTGTCGGTAACGGGTAGATGGTACTCGATACTATGGGGGGGGGGGGGCAGGGGGAGAATGAGACTGCAGGGAGAAGGAGAGAAAACAGTAGAAGGAGGAGGAGTCTAGGACTGAGCCCCAGAGGAAGAACTGAAACTAGTAAACCAGGGACTGTCTACCAGGAAGGGAGCTTTAAATCTAGATCACAAGATAGGAACCAGATTTTTGTTTGTTTTAACCAACCTCTTCTGTACTCATGACTATCATAAGCAAATTATAAATGTCATCTCACTCATCACCACAACACTATAAGGAAGAGATTATCATCCCCAACTTTATGGAAACTAAAAGATAGCGAAGCTGAGCTTCAAGCTCAGATCACTTCGTACTTGTCCCACTGCTACTCACTCAACGCTTCAAGATTTAGAGGGTCATTAGTAAGATGTGCCAGAATTGTGGAATGATATTTTCCAAGATTGGGAGTATGGTGTGTGCCATGAATTGTTTGTGATGGGGTTGACCTTTATAAAAGTCAGTTAATAGCTAGGCAAAATAAAAATTTTAACTTGTGAGTATTGCCAGTAAACAGGCTCAAACATAGTCTTTAGCTAATTAAGATTTCAGGGAAATGGAAAGGGTGCCAAGTATGAAGCAGAATGACCAGCCTTCCTCTCATACCTTATAGATATGAGGTTTCTGACCATGTGTCTTCAAAGGTCCACAGAGGCCTAGACACTGCTTTCTAATTGAAGAAGGGCCCTTTTCATTTTGCAGTCACCTCACTAAAGTCCAGCTATTTTTTAAGGGCACAATCTTAAAGGTTTCTCTCAATATATGACTTTCATTGTAAAGCCATCTGGGATTAGATCCTTAAGATGCATAGACTTGTTTGCTACAAACTCCATTCTCTTCTATCATTGTGAAATCCAGATCTTCTCTGTATTTAAGAAAAAAATATAGAGAAAACTTGACCTGAGTTAAGCCAACACTTTTCCTAGACCACTTACATATTCATTCAGCCAATTTTTATTGAGAATTTAATATGTGGCAAATACTGTACTAGCAATTGAAAATATATTAGTAAACGCAATCAAATGAAGACTGTCTTAACGACCAGTGGAAGCATTCCATATGCTAAGCTATTGTATTTCTTCACCCAATGTTCTGTGTTCTGCACATCCTCAGAATATTGTGTTGTGTAGATTGTGAGTTGCATTGGTCAGTCTGGAATTTGTAGATAGTCAAGATATGAATAGGGTTGATTTGGTTTCATGGGCCATGTGTTATGGACATTTGTCAGTTTTTGGCTTCTGATCCTTTGAATACACTGTCTAAAATTATAATCTTCTGTTGAGTCTTGTGAGGGAGTTGGAGCCTGTCTCCATCCATGGAAACTGAATACATCTAATATTAACTTCCTTTGTCTGCACTGCAGCTAGGACTCGATCAATTAGATATACCCAGTCTAGACTTTGAATTAAGAGCTAGTGACGTGAAAAAGCAAGGACACCAAAAAGTTTCTTTTTAAAAAAACAGACTTTATTTTTTAGGTCAGGTTTAGATGTACAGAAAAATTGAGAAGATATAGTACATTGAGTTCTGATATTACCCCCCTTTTCCCACTATCGACTTACATTGTTATTATTATTATTTACATTATTATGGCACATCTGCTACAATTAAGAAAATAAGATTAATACCTTATTATTAACTAAACTTTATACTTTGTTTGAATTTGCTTAGGTTTTGTCTCCTTAGGCTCCTCCTGGCTGTGACAGTTTTTGAGACTTGTTTTTGATGACCTTTACAGTTTTGAGGAGTACAGGTTGTATATTTTATAGGAAGCCCATGTATGAGAATTTGTTTTTCTCATGATTCGACTGAGGTTATGGGTTTGAGGGATCTTCCGATCATAAAGTGCTATTTCCATCATATCATCTCAAGGGAACGTACTAACAACAGGACTTAACACTATTTATGTTAACCTTGGTCACCTGGCTGAGGTAGTGTCAGCAATTTCTTCTCTTTTTTTGTCAGCGGTAGAGAGAGCAGCAACATTCCAATTTCCAGGTTCAGGGAATTAGCAGCTCCAGCAGCAGGGCCTGTGCTGAGGGTGTTGGCAGTGTAAACTGCGCCACCTAGTGTTAAATGGCAGTGATGTCCTTAGCTGACATCGTGTTAATGAATTTGTGTTAATGAATTTGGCCCGTGATTCTGGCTGCAGAATCGGAATTACTATTATTCAGTATTTTTCCTTTTAGCTTAAATCATGCATAGTCAGTTTCTGTTACTTGCAAATACAACCCTGACTGATACATCATCTTTATTATGATTCTTTAGAAGCTTCTTGGCCCTTTATTCCCCCTCTCCCTCCATAGCAGGAGAGGTAGTAGTTTTTTTTTTGTTTTTGTTTGTTTGTTTGTTTGTTTTTTGCGGTACGCGGGCCTCTCACTGCTGTGGCCTCTCCCGTTGCGGAGCACAGGCTCCGCACGCGCAGGCTCAGCGGCCATGGCTCACGGGCCCAGCCGTTCCGCGGCATGTGGGATCTTCCCGGACCGGGCACGAACCCGTGTCCCCTGCATCGGCAGGCGGACTCTCAACCACTGCGCCACCAGGGTGGGTAGTAGTTTTTATTGGTAATGTGAATAAGCCGCATAGGAATCTATTTGAATGTGATGGAGCACAATTCTCTCAAGAGTTTCAGTTATCCATTGCTGCATAACAAACCATCTCAAAACTCTGTGCCTTAAAACAGCCATCATTTTATTTGCTTAGGATTCCAGAATTTGGAAGGTGGAGATGGCAACTATCGGTAACGGCAATATTTAAGGTAGTGTTTGTACTTTCTTCTTACATTTTCTTATTTTTTCTGCTGTTACTGAAGTAGCTCTCATCTAGATCATCAATGACAGCCAAGTCACCAATTTCAACTATTAGTTTTTTGTCCTTGTCTACATCACCTCATCTAGCACATGTTGTCTGAATGAGGGTTTTCTCTGATCCTCCTACCCCAGATTAGAGTTTGTCTATTGTAGTGCAGTTCCAGTAATTTTAAAAGGATAGTAACAAATGCAAAAGTGTGTATTAAAACACATTATGTGTCAGTCATTGCTCTGATAAAATGGTAAGATAAAATGCAATAAGAGTTCAATAAATACTTTTAAAATGATTCCATGGATGCATGAATGCATGAATGAAAGAAATAAGAACTTTGGTTACTAGATATCTCTTCACTGGGGAGGTCTTCCCCTGCAAAGTCAATCTGAGGTGTGTTGTTCCTGGACCTATGTTCATGGTAACTGTAGAATGGTTACCATGGAATCCCCTCTAAATGTGTGATTGATTAACGTCTGGGTAAAAGAGCCAAGCAGAGGGACCTTCAAGATGGCAGAGGAGTAGAAGGTGGAGATCACCTTCCTCCCCACAGATACATCAGAAATACATCTACATGTGGAACAACTCCTACAGAACACCTACTGAACGCTGGCAGAAGGCCTCAGACCTCCCAAAAGGCAGGAAACTCCCCACGTACCTGGGTAGGGCAAAAGAAAAAAGAAAAAACAGAGACAAAAGAATAGGGACGGGACCTGCACCTCTGGGAGGGAGCTGTGAAGGAGGAAAGGTCTCCACACACTAGGAAGCCCCTTCGCGGGCGGAGACTGTGGGAGGCATAGGGAGGAAGCTTCAGAGCCACGGGGGAGAGCGCAGCAACAGGGGTGTGGAGGGCAAAGCGGAGAGATTCCCGCACAGAGGATCGGTGCCAACCAGCACTCACCAGCCCGAGAGGCTTGTCTGCTCACCCGCCGGGACGGGCGGGGTCTGGGAGCTGAGGCTCGGGCTTCGGAGGTCGGAGGTCGGAGCGCAGGGAGAGGACTGGGGTTGGCGGCGTGAACACAGCCTGAAGGGGGCTAGTGCACCACGGCTAGCCGAGAGAGAGTCCGGGAAAAGGTCTAGACCTGCCGAAGAGGCAAGAGACTTTTTCTTGCCTCTTGGTTTCGTGGTACGCGAGGAGAGGGGATTAAGAGCGCCGCTTAAACGAGCTCCAAAGACAGGCGCGAGGGGTGGCTATCAGCGCGGACCCCAGAGACTGGCATGAAACGCTAAGGCTACTGCTGTAGCCACCAAGAAGCCTGTGTGCGAGCACAGGTCACTCTCCACACGCCCGCCACTGCCAGGGTCCCGGGATCCAGGGACAACTTCCCGGGGAGAACGCACGGCGCGCCTGTCTGTTGCAAAGTCACACTGGCCTGATAATCATTATCACTGATAATCATAGATGAGAAAATCCTCAACAAAATACTAGCAAACAGAATCCAACAGCACATTGAAAGGATCATACATCAAGATCAAGTGGGGTTTATCCCAGGAATACAAGGATTCTTCAATATACGCTAATCAGTGTGATACACCATACTAACAAATTGAAGAATAAAAACCGTATGATCATCTCAATAGATGCAGAAAAAGCTTTTGACAAATTCAACACCATTTATGATAAAAACTCTCCAGAAAGTAGACATAGAGGTAACCTACCTCAACATAATAAAGGCCATATATGACAAACCCACAGCCAACATTGTTCTCCGTGGTGAAAAATGAAACCATTTCCTCTAAGATCAGGAACAAGACAAGGTTGTCCACTCTCACCACTATTATTCAATATAGTTTTGGAAGTTTTAGCCACGGCAATCAGAGAATAAAAAGAAACAAAAGGAATCCAAATCATAAAAAAAGAATTAAAATTGTCACTGTTTGCAGATGGCATGATACTATAGATAGAGAATCCTAAAGATGCTACCAGAAAACTACTAGAGCTAATCAATGAATTTGGTAAAGTAGCAGGATACAAAATTAATGCACAGAAATCTTTTGCATTCCTATACAATAATGATGAAAAATCTGAAAGTGAAATTAAGAAAACACTCCCATTTACCATTGCAACAAAAAGGATAAAATATCTAGGAATAAACCTACCTAAGGAGATAAAAGACCTGTATGCAGAAAACTATAAGACACTGATGAAAGAAATTAAAGATGATATAAACAGATGGAGAGATATACCATGTTCTTGGATTGGAAGAATCAACATTGTGAAAATGACTCTACTACCCAAAGCAATCTACAGATTCAATGCAATCCCTATCAAACTACCACTGGCATTTTTCACAGAACTAGAGCAAAAAACTTCAGTTTGTATGGAAACACAAAAGACCCCGAATAGCCAAAGCAATCTTGAGAAAGAAAAACGGAGCCGGAGGAATCAGGCTCCCGGACTTCAGACTATACTACAAGGCTACAGTAATCAAGACAGTATGGTACTGGCACAAAAACAGCAATACAGATCAATGGAACAGGATAGAAAGCCCAGAGATAAACCCACGCACATATGGCCACCTTATCTTTGACAAAGGAGGCAAGAATATACAATGGAGTACATACAGCCTCTTCAATAAGTGGTTTGGGAGTGTTCTAATTTCATAAGAATGAAATTAGAAAACTTCCTAATACCATACACAAAAATAAACTCAAAATGGATTAAAGACCTAAATGTAAGGCCAATCACTATAGAACTCTTAGAGGAAAATACAGGCAGAACACACTATGATGTAAATCACAGCAAGATCCTTTTTGACCCACCTCCTAGAGAAATGGAAATAAAAACAAAAATAAACAAATGGCACCTAATGAAACTTCAAAGCTTTTGCACAGCAAAGGAAACCATAAACAAGATGAAAAGACAACCCTCAGAATGTGAGATAATATTTGCAAACGAAGCAACTGACAAAGGATTAATCTCCAAAATATACAAGCAGCTCATGCAGCTCAATAACAAAAAAACAAACAACCCAATCCAAAAATGGGCAGAAGACCTAGACATTTCTCCAAAGAAGATACACAGATTGCCAACAGACACATGAAAGAATGCTCAACATCATTCATCATTAGAGAAATGCAAATCAAAACTACAATGAGATATCATCTCACACCGGTCAGAACGGCCATCAGCAAAAAATCTACAAACAATAAATGCTGGAGGGAGTGTGGAGAAAAGGGAGCCCTCTTGCACTGTTGTTGGGAATGTAAATTGATACAGCCACTATGGAGAACAGGATGGAGGTTCCTTAAAAAACTAAAAATAGAAATACCATATGACCCAGCAATCCCACTACTGGGCATATACCCTGAGAAAATCATAATTCAAAAAGAGTCATATACCAAAATATTCATTGCAGCTCTATTACAATAGCCAGGACATGGAAGCAACCTAAGTGTCCATCAACAGATGAATAGATACAGAAGATGTGGCACATATATACAATGGAATATTACTCAGTCATAAAAAGGAACGAAACTGAGTTATTTGTAGTGAGGTGGATGGACCTAGTAGACGGGAATAAAGATGCAGACCTACTAGAGAATGGACTTGAGGATATGGGGAGGGGGAAGGGTAAGCTGGGACAAAGTGAGAGAGTGGCATGGACATATATACACTACCAAACGTAAAATAGATAGCTAGTGGGAAGCAGCCGCATAGCACAGGGAGATCAGCTCAGTGCTTTGTGACCACCTACAGGGGTGGGATATGGAGGGTGGAAGAGAGAGAGATGCAAGAGGGAAGAGATCTGGGGACATATGTATATGTATAACTGATTCAGTTTGTTATAAAGCAGAAACTAACACACCATTGTAAAACAATTATACTCCAATAAAGATGTTTAAAAAAAAAAGATTTGGGGTTTCAGTGGCCATTTCTTTAGTGGTCATTTTTAATGTTCTGGTGAAAAGCTTGGAGTTTTTGGTTGACTCAAAACACTCAGATGACGGAAAGCGTGTCTGAAGGGCAGATTGTAATGGATGCTGTCCTTGGGTCATTTTGCCCAGCTCTGTGCAACCTTCTGTGTCAGCTTCTGCAAGCTAACTTCTAATAGCTTGTAAATGAGACCTTCAGAAGAATGCCCCCGGGCACTGGTGACCTGGCTTTAGTTCTCCCTCTTCCCTACAACTGGGAGTATGAAAAGGCCTCCTTCCTATGACCTGAAGCAGAACAAACTCTGATTTATTTATGCTCTGGAGATCCATAAGGGAACTGGGATTTCCCCTGAAATTATTTTGCTTATCTTGTTCTCCATTCCCCTTTCACTTTCCCCACTTGCTTAATGGTTTCTCCTTAATATATAACTTGTACTTGAATTCTTGGCTCCATATCCGATTCTGGGGTAACCTGGCCTATGATGAAAGTATCTGGTCACAAGGAAAGATCAGTTACTGCATGTTTGGGTGGATGTTCCTAAAAAGTGAAAGGGGATTCATAACAGGCATATGAAGGAAAAAGCTTTAGGCTTGACTTTTCTGGAAAAAAAAATCTCTCTTGTACCTCTTTTATGGATCTCCCCTAGACTTTCAGAACACCTGTGCTCTACCACAGGAATTGGTCTAGCTCTAGAATCAACCCCCCTCTCTTGAGTGGTGTATTTCTCCACATGCAATCCACCATCAAGTCCTATCAATTCTTCCTGTAAAAGATATTTTGAATTAATTTCTACTAATACCACTCTATTCCAAGTCATCATCGTTTCTCAGCTAGACTATCCATTCATTTATTTATCTTGCATATACTATTGAAAAAAAGGAAAATAATTTCATTGTATGTAACTTTTAATTGGGCAAAGCAAATCAGAATAGATTGAGTAAAGTGATAGCCTTCAATATCTAAGTAAATGTCCTGAGACCTTGGCATCAGGAACTCTCTTAGTTGTTTTTAAGAGAATTTTTGAAGTATGCCTGTACCTTAGGCTTCATCCACAGAAAGGGGCACCCCTTGCTCTGTGTAGCTTGCGGCTCCTGGAAAGTGGTACTGACTCCTGTGGCCATATAAGGGATGCCCCACTGGTTTACAGCATCACATCCATCTGCATTGTCTCAGCACCAAATACTCTTTTTCTCAATAAACCGTCGTTGGCAATTTTATTCTACTGTGTGTGCATGTTGACTATCTACTGTGGCAATCTCCAGCCTCTCTAAGCTGCATGCCTGGACAGTCTATGTTGTCTCTCCATGTACCAGTTATTCTTTCTGTTAATGCTCTGGCTTCAAATTTGCATACATTTTCAGTGATCTGCCTTAACCTTATTTCTCCATAGTATTTTAGTGTGAGTTTTGCAGAACATAAGGTTTCCAGGAATGCCTATGCTGTAGTAAAAGAGAAACATTTGTGCAGTATTCATTTTCAAAGAGTTACAGGTACATTGGGGGAAGACAAACATGTAAAAATAAGTACAGGATAGTAGACACAGAATTTAACTTGGGTATTGACAAACTTAGAATAGATGCATGTAGGATGAGCAATTTATGCTGCCTGAGGAATTGCAGTAGACCATGAAAGATGAGATGGATTTGGCTAAAATGAAGGTCAAAAGAACCTTTTGAGTAGAGAAAATAGAGTACCAAGACATCACCAACTGCTAATCATCTAACCTATGAACTCAGAAGTCTAAATGAAATGCATGACTTTTCTCTGATTTACTCACGTATTCCCTCTGTATTCTTCAAATTTTATTCATTCAAATTAAAATTTAATTATGTTTCTTTACCTATTATATAAGCAAAATTGCAAATGACTGATGACAAATATTATTGATGTGGCTGTGAGGAAACAAGAACTCCCATAAATTGCTGTTGAGAGTATAAAATGGTACGATCAATTTGGAGGGAAATGTGCCAATATAGCAACACTATGTATGTATTCACACTTGGCCCAATAAATCCAATTTCTAGATTTCCATATGTCAGATACACTGGCAAAAGCATAAAAAGGCACATGCATAAAGCTTTTCTTTTAATTGTAAAAGACTCATTAAATAAACTATGGTGTATCTACAAAGCAGAGTACGACGAAGTTATAAAAAGAATGAGGAATCTTTTTGTGGTTAAAGAAGAGCTGTGTTGGAGTTAGCTGGATCCATTTTAATCCTTAATGAAAGCAGCATCATGATTGAAATTTATGATATTACTCCAACAAGGTGTAAGAACCTAAGTTACTGATTAAGAATGATCATTAAACAAATAACCACTGAAACCCCAAATCTAGAGAGAGAGCCTGTGGAAGCTCAGGTCATTCTTCCTGGGATAAATAGAATGAGGAATAAATCATTGTTGGATTTACAAAGGTATAGATACGGGAATTATTGACCCACTTTCCTATATCCATACAATACATATGAGTGAGCTTGAAAGAACTAACACTCCCTCAAGGACATGAGAACTAAAATAAGGCAGTGAGGAGAGTTATGCATTGGGAGGACTCATAGGGTTTCCTATCTGATGAATGCAGTCAGATTTGCCCAAAGGAAGACAAAGTCACAAGGTGATTTTTGATGGGTTGTGCCCTCTTTTATTCTGTGTGCTCCCATGTTAGGATTATAAGCAGTTTCATACTGTTCACAGTGTGCACACAGGAATGTGAATATCTGGAATTACTTGGCCACAGAAGTTAAAATGATGATAAGAAAAAGAATGTAAGTCCATAATGGGCAGGCAGAGGAGGTTTCCAGGTGGTGGTGACAGGTCTAAACTACCTCTGTGCTGTTTTCACTGAGCTTTCCAATAGTCATTTCAGCAGCTGGGTTTCATCACAATGGAGATAGGCAGAGGCAGAGGAATTCTAAATATCAAACTGATTGTTCCCTATTCGAAAGACTTTAGTCTTTTTCTTAATGTCTATGGGATGCAGTCTCTAAGGCCTAGGGCCTTGTAGAAGGTCTGGACAAGGGCATTCTTCACCTCATTATTTCTCAGGCTGTAAATTATGGGGTTCAAAATGGGAGTCATAACAGTATAGGACAGTGATAGCACCTTCTTGCTCTCAGGAGAATTATTGGACTTAGGGTGGAAATAGATGAGGCTTAAAGATACATAGAAAAGGGAGACAACAAGGAGGTGGGAGGAGCAGGTAGAGAAGGCTTTGTGCTTCCCTTTAGCTGATGGAATCTTGAGGATGGCAGCAATGATGCAAGTGTAGGAACATAGGATCAGCAAGCAGGGTATCATGACGACCAGAATGGTTCCAACAATGGCATAGATCTCAAACAGTGCCGTGTCTGCACAGACCAGCCTCAGCACAGGTGGGCTGTCACAGAAGAAGTGATTCACCTTGGTGCCACAGAATGGAAAGCTGAAGAGCCATGTGGTCTGCACAGTAGCCATGGGAATGCCTGGAAACCAGGAGGCAACAGCCAGTTTTGCCCATGTCTTAGGGTTCATGATGACTGGGTAGTGCAAGGGATTGCAGATGGCTACATAGCGGTCATATGCCATTGTGGCCAGGAGGAAACATTCAAAAACCCCAAAGAAGAAGAAGAAATACATCTGAGTGGCACAGCCAAGAAAGGAGATGGTTGTGTCCTGGGCAATCAGGGTCCCCAGCATCTTGGGCACAATGACTAGGTTGAAGCCAATCTCTATGAAAGACAAGTTCCTGAGGAAGAAGTACATGGGGCTGTGCAGCATGGGGTCAGCCAAGGCAACCAGAATGATGAGGCTGTTTCCCAGCAGGGTGACTAGGTAGATGATTAAAAATATCAGGAAGAGTAATGACTGTATTTCACTAGGTAGGGAAGAGAAACTCATGAGGATAAACTCACTAACTCTTGTCCAGTTTCCTTCAGCCATTGTTATAGGAATGAATTCCGAGCTGTGGTCATAGAGAGAGATTCTCGATTGGAAGAGTCAGATTCTGGATTTGTGTTTCAGACTCCTTCTTAGTGTCAGGGAAAGAGGCAAGATCAGGATTTCAGTTGCAAGAGAAAGGGCCTTGTGTTGTCTAAGAATAAAGACACAAGGAAGAAAGGCCAGAGCCTGAGCTCTGAAATGGGAAATGGCTTATTGTTCCCCACTCTTATTCTTTGTGATCCATTTTCCACTTTGTTACCATATTTGCTAAAACAACTCGGATCATTTACACACACCCATTTTCTGCTGCACACTTAATGCCTTTTTAGCAGGGTTAAATGAAAGGTGTCCTGCGGAGATGGAGTGGAGTTAGATGGAAAACAGTATAAATTTTCCATGTATACCTATTATAATATATATCCCCCTTCTTCAAAGATTCATGGTGTTTATCTTCTCCATCTACTGCCCAAAGCTGTACTTACCTTTTTGGTATACATTTAAAGACTTCAATCCTAAGATAACTTGAGAGTGTATATTAGTAGAAAAAGTCATGTTTTTTCATGTTTTGTTTTGAGGTGACTCAAATACGAGAAAAAGTGGCAAGGGGGTGCATAGGAAGAACGTCTATAGAATGTAGTAGTTTTAATGCACTTTTTTCCCTCCTTTCAATGTAAGAGCTGTATAGTATTTTATATCATATAATGCCTATTCCTTCTTCCTAATCAGATTATGAAGTAACAACCTTAGGATCTTTCTCCTCAGTCCAGCAAAGCTGTAATTGACATTTCATTGTCAGGACCCAGAATATCCACTGGCTTTCAAAATTAAGATCTGAGAGGAGTACTGTAGCACAACTAAGCAGATAGTGAGTGTGTCCCAGGAGATTCCAACTACTTCTCTTTCTAAAGTAGACAAATTGGAAAAAAGAAACATATTCCCACAAAAATTCTGTGAAAAATAAGAAGAACATTAGAGTGAATATTTGAAAGATAATACTCATGAATAAACAATTAATCTGGACTATATTAAATAAGAGCTGGAATCTTAAATGCTATGAAAAAATTCAATATTTATTCCACTTCTGTTGAGGTACTGGCAATGTGATGATTGATTTCTCCCTGAAGCTTAGAATCTAATGGAGGAGATATTTAAATAATCAATTATATTAAATCACAATGAAGGTCTTGATGCAGTAAGTATACAGTATCTTATTGGGGGGAATGTATAAGGAGTAGGGACACCTAATAAATTCTCTGATGGCTTTCTAAGCAACAGGGATGAAAATGGAGTTGGCTAAAGATGTGCAGAACATCTAGGGTGTACATTATTATGAAAATATAAAGTTGAAATTGTGAAAATATTATAAAAAATAAAAATCACTTTTTTTTTTAACTGAAAGCATTCCTTAATACACACACACACTGAAAATAATGGAAATATACCAATACGTCTTGATCTTTGTACTATTTATTTAAAAAAATGTTTAGGATAGGGAAAATTTCCTTTAAGCATTCAGGCAGGAAACAAATAAAAACAAAAAAGCAAAACCACATAACACAATCAAAAGACATTTCAGGCTCCCTGCTAGTCCCTCCAGAACTTCCAGAAGAACATTCTTCTGCTAATCATTAGCTGTCCCAGGAGGAGGAACCCTCTCTTCTAGGCTTTCTGCACCCATAGAATTGTCCTAAAGAAATAGCGTACTTGATGCGATCTACCTTGTGCATATTCCAGTGAGGCAAGTCTTCTCTGAGTTAATTAGAGGATAGTCAAGACTTCAGGAGGTATATGTTCTGTCAAAGCTGCAGAGACTGGAATTTTTCTGAGCCAGAATGCTTTAGAGTCAGAACTGGAAAATAACCTGGGTAATCTCAATCTTCTTGTGGTCTCAGATCTCACTTATCTTATGACACAGAAAGTGGAAACTGAGGCACAGGAAGGTGAAAAATGATAAGATCTTTCCAGTGTGGACATAGGAATAGAATTAGGTGTCATGACAAACCCTGCCAAACCTTGTCTAGTTGAGCAACCGAATCTGGAGAGGGGCCCCGGGTTGATTCATCCCTTGGTAAGAGCCTTACCTGTGCCCAATAGGGAGATCTGCCTTGTTCAGCTCTGCCTAACACCTATGCTTCATGAACTCCCCTGAGTGTTTGAGGAACTCTGGTTCGGCTGTCAGAAGGACCAGAAGAGGAACCAGGGAGGTCTTACTTCCTGCCCTGGATGAACAATTAACAGCTGTGAGACAGGAGAGAATGGAACAGGGCACAATCCTTAAAGAATAACACAGCCATTGAGAAAAATCGGTTGTGACAAAAACTGGTTAGAACCAACCAGGTCCGAGGTGGCAGAAGATGCGACTTCCAGTGGACCTTGAGCCGTACTGTATTACAATGTGCTCACTGTACTACATTAGCATATGCTAAATGACACCCCACAGGCACTATGACAGTTCTGAGGCCAACAGTAAAATGCCAAAAAGTGGGTGATGACCCAACTCCTGGAATTCTCTGCTCCTTTTCCAAAATAGTTGGAACAATCCTCCCACTTGTTAGCCTATGAAATTACTCAGCCCATAAAAGCTAGTCATCCCATATTTCAGGACCGTTCTCACCTTCTGAGTTGGACCTCATTCTGCCTATGGAATGTGTATCTCTCTCAATATACCTGCTTTCACTTTACTATGGATCACTCGTGAATTCTTTCCTGCATGAAGCCAAGGACCCTCACTTGGTGGCATATCCCAGGAACTTGCCTGAGACCTGGGACATGACCATCCTCTTGTGCCCCATTTTCCTGAAACATCTTTACAAAGGAAGAGGAAGAAAGTGGTCTTCTCTCCCTCCCCACTTTTCCTTTGATTATAAAAATGTAGTCCACTTAGTTCTGGGGGCAGAGCCCTCTTGCCTGCCACAAGCATCTTATATTAATAAATCTACTTCTTACCTATCATTTTGCCTCTTGCTGAATTCCTTCTGGGCCAAGACATAAAGAACCTGAGCTTCATTAAGTCCTGAGATGAGTTGTGATGTTTCAGCCCTAAGATTGTGGATTTGAGTTCCATCTGAGGTGCAGTTGCAGTTGGACCTGAATCCAGGTCACTGCTGCCTTCTCTGTGTCAGGCGTGAGTGAGCAGACTAGATGGGTTGGCCATGCTCCCAGTCCTGACTTAGGAGATCTATTCCCAGCTGTGCCTCTTTTGTCCTCAGGGCCAGGTGAAGGGCTGGCATCTGTATTTTCCCCCAGGTGTTTCTGGGCTCACCTTAGCTCCTCTTCCTTCCCTTCCTCAAGGGTACTGACCTTTCTTGACTCCACTGTCCTTTGGGACCCTAAAGAACGTCAGATGCAATTGGATGAAGTTCAAGGAAGGAAAACCGTACTCTAGGAATGTAGGATTGTGTAGAGAAAAGCACAAACGTTTTGGATTCTGAGTGACCTAAGTGAACCCCAGCACTAGAACTCTCTGGTTTGTGATGCCTAGCAATTTTATTAAACTCTCTGAGTTTCCGTTTCCATATTGCTTAGACAAAGATAATATGCTTATTTTACAGGGTTGGTATGATGGGGTGGGATATATTAACAAGGATGTTAATGTACTCTATTACAGCATATATATTACTATATCATGAATATAATGTTATAATAACTTTCCCAAGAGCCAGTAATTGTTCAAAACAACTATTGACTAATTACTACAAGACAAGCATTGTTATAGACCCTTAGAGAGAAGAATGAACAAAACAAAGTCCCTGTGCTCATAAAGCTTACATTCAAATGGGGGAAGCCAGTCATTGAACAAATAAACAATTAAGAACTTAAGACTAAGTAGTTGCTATACACAAAATCCAGGATGGAAGAAATAGAAAACTGCTGAAAGAAAGGGCTCAATTAAATAGACTTCCTTTATTACAGGATCTTTTTGTCTTTTTGTTAATAGTAGGCTGGTCATTGTTAAGGAAGTTGTACAAGCAGAAGATATAAACCCTCGTCCAAAGGTTGATCAAGTGACTTGAGGCTACTGGCTTTTGAGAAGCCTAGAGAGCAGTACAGGATAGAGCTAGTGATTCAGGTTTTAAGAGTCATACAATTTTAGACACAGGAAAGGTTATACTGTTTCTTATTATAGTACAATTTTTAACAGTAAAATATTGTAAAAATTGTCTTAATTCCATCAATAGGCAACTGATTAAAAATTGTAGGTTTTCCATTGCAATACTATGTAACTGTGAATATATTAATGTGGGATAAACTCCAAGATAAATTTTTATTTGAAAAAAAGCAGGGTGAAGGAGATTGTGTACACATTACACAAATTACATCTATTTAATAGAAATAAATATTATAAACCTACATATAAAATATGTAAACGGTAAATTTCTCAAAAGATACACAAAGAATTGATAATAGTTGTTGCATTTGGGCAAGGAAAGTGGGGAAGAACAGAGGTCAACCCTGAGAGGGAGATATTTTGATTGTATATTATTTTGTACTTAATTAATTTTATGCACATTTATTAAATTTTTAATAAAAATAAAAGACACTTGAAACAAAACAACACTTTTATTCTGGTTCCGCCCCTATTAATTTTTAGCCTTATGACCTAGAGAAAGATATTAAAATTACTCCACGTCCCAATACTTGTTGTGAAAAGGAAATGCGATTAAATATAGAAAACATTCCAAGCCTTGGTGTATGTCATACAAAGCAGGTTTCATCAAAGTACTGTTTGACTTGAGACTTGAAGGTTTCCATCAGGGAGAGGAAGGGGCATTCCAGTTGACTGTAAGATGACCACATCACTTTGATTACTGCTATCATCACTGTTTCTGCAATTACACTTAATGTTCGTCAGATTGGCTTCCTTTTTTTCCACTAATTCACTAAACTTTCCTGCATTAGGATCTTTGCATAGGTTAATTCATTTGATTCTAATGTTTTTCCTCCTAATTTTCACCTGGTTAACTCCTACTCAATTTTCTGATACCACTTTCTGATTTTCTGTTGTTACTTCCTCAGAAAAGAGTTCCCTGACCTCCTTGTATTAGGAGTCCCATTTATTCTTCTTCAGAGAATTTTATTAGTTTACTTCATAGCAGTGGTAGCATTGTATAATTGTATATTTATTTGTGAATTCTTTGTTTAATCCTCTCTTAATTGAGGGATTCTGTAAATCAGTACTTAGCAGTGAGTGTAAAGGACGATTGGGAAGAAAGAATGCAAGTCATGAGAATAGTGAGGAAGCTTATATAGTAATAATTCAGGAACAATGGCCTGGCTAGGCCAATGGCAGTGGCAATGTAAATGAGAATTGAAACAAAGGATGTGGAAGAATTTTGCCAAGGAAGAATTAGCAGGATTTAGAGACTGGTTGAATAGTTCCATGATAGCACTTATCAAAATGTAGAATTATTACACAGTAAAGCACTTTGCATAGGAGCTCTTAGAGGGCAGCACCTTGTTCATTTTTTGTTGTACCTTCAAGATTCAGTGTGTAAATGTTCACTGATCAAGTGAAAGAATATGGCAACAAAAGGGGGAATCAAAAAGAGGAATAAGTAACAAGTCAACGGCAATGTGCAGTGGCAATGGGAATTAACAGGGATGAATAAAAAGTGTTGCCAAGGAAGAATCTGCAGGAGTTGAAGACTGGTTGTATACTCCTATGATACCGATTATCAAGTTGTAGCATTAGAGCAGAGTAAAGTACCTTGAATGATGTTTTAATTTCATAATCATCTGTTTACTTCTCTGACCCATTTAGTTGGATGAGCACTAATTAAACAGCAGCACGTATGTTCACCATCGTACCCTCAGAACTCAGTATATACATGTTCCCTGATGGAATGTAAAAATAAATCAATGAAAAATTAAATGAAAAAGAAGGGTAAATAATAAGAAAAACATTGACTAGATGTAGTGACTGGAGAATGAGTTTGTGTTTTATTCAAAGTAACCATGAGTTCAGAATTTCATCATGTAGGCATACCACACGGGTTGGAGTTGACTTACCATCTGTAGGTAACCCTCCGCTAACCGGCTCAGCACGCTTTCAACAAGCTCCGATCCTTAATCCATGTTCTGCATGGTTTGGACTTTTATGCTGAGTAGGGTGCCTGAGTGCTCAAGTGCACCTCTTTCTCTTTCTATGAACTCATGGGTGCATCATTCATCTTTGATTGTTGGTACTCAAAGTGTCCTCATACGTTACGTTACGGGTAACGTAAATTGTTTAAAACTTTGGAGTACAGCAGATAGTTATCACTTTCGGGTGGCTTGTTTATATCAGTGTATGGAAATAAACCCTCACAAACAATGTATGTTTACTAGTAAAGGGATAGTCATGTTTACATCTTTTTGTGGACATTTTGGATAACAATTCTGGTGGGCTTTGGGGGTTAAAATTTGGGGGGCTTTTGAGGAAAACATTTACAAGCAAAAGATCATTTGGGGGAGAAAATTAGTGGAAAATATCTTTGCTGTGTTTATTGTCACTGTTATTAGGGAGAAGGAAGCATCCTTCATAAAAGTTTATTTCATACATTAGTTTGAGAGCATTGTGCTAGATAGATACCTTGCTGCCTAAGCAGAAATGTCTTGGAGGCACGTGGAAACACGAAACACGTTTGGGTGAGAAATCACTGCTAGAGGTAATGATCTGGGACTTAATCATTCATTTCGACAGTTATTGAGTATTAGTGAGTGCCAGGCAAAGGAATTTGAACATAATGAGAGGTTGTCCTTATACTCACCTGATAGATATGCATGTAAAATACAATTAATTACATTATCTTAAATGCTTTAGTAGTAATATAAGACCAAGATATGTATGACAAAGGCAAGTGACCTCAGCTTTGTCTAGGGGAATTAGAAGTGTTTCTAGCAGAAAAACATTTAGAATTGTATTCCAAAGAATAAAATTAGAGCTGAATCTTGAAAGATAAGTATAAATTAACTTAGCACGGGGAGGAGGTGGTGAGAGGGAGGAATTTTAGACAAAAAATTGTGTAAAGATACAACAGGTTAATAATAATTTCTACCATTTATTGAACACTTACTCTGTGCCAGGTATCTTCTTCATTCAGAAAATAAAAGTAATTTTATAAGTACTTTTAGTTCTCCCAAAGAAATAGCTCATCACACAATAGATCAGATAATTTCCACTGAAGTTGATCTCAACATTGTTTTTTGTTTTCTTTGCTAATTTTCACTCTCCTAAGAGCTCTTTTAATCTGTGTAAAACATTATTTTATTTACTTATTTCATACAACTTCTTTTGAGCTTCTACCTCTGTATTTTAGAAGAAGGAATATGCAATATTTTTATGAATTTTCTGAATTTATTTTTTTATACAGCAGGTTCTTATTAGTTATCCATTTTATACATATTAGTGTACATATGTCAATCCCAATCTTAAAGTACATGATATTTGGGATTCATACCTAGATTAATATTCTTGCTCTGACACTTAAATTGCTGTGACAATTAAACAAGTTACTTGCTTTTTTGAAACAAGTACCTATTTTAAAAATTGTGATGAAACCCATGAGGAATAATTAATACTTTATTTAAAAATATGTAACATATTTTTCTGTCAATAAATGTTAGTTACTTAATTCACCCTGCTTCCTGGGAGGAGATAGAATTTAAGTAGATTTCTCATGTTACAATTACAGCAAACATCCTTGAGAATTCTACATAACCAATCCCCCCCTTTCAATTGAAAGATACTACAGAAAGATCATACAGCTCCATGAGTGGAAGTGGTTGGCTCATGTAATTTTAATTTTATTATATATTATTATGTATTAATTTTGGTTATGAATGTGCTGTATAATTATATTATATCCCATGTACAGATTATGAAATATAAGGATAGATATTTAGAGTTTTTTATATATATATATATATATTTTTTTTTATTTTGCGGTACGCGGGCCTCTCACTGTTGTGGCCTCTCCCGCTGCGGAGCACAGGCTCCGGATGCGCAGGCTCAGCGGCCATGGCTCACGGGCCCAGCCGCTCCAGGGCACGTGGGAACCTCCCGGACCAGGGCACGAACCCACGTCCCCTGCATTGGCAGGCGGACTCTCAACCACTGCGCCACCGGGGAAGCCCTAGAGTTATTTTTATGAACTTGCATAGCTGTTAAGTACCAGACACAAGATTTGAATCCAGGTTTTTCAGACTCTAAATTGTTGAGGAGGATAAAAAAAAAGACTATGCTTAGAGAAACTAGAAATGCTTGGTATATGGGGAAAGAAGATAGATCAGTGTGACAGTTGTTGACTATGCATTCAACTGCAGGGTTGGGGTATGGAAAGAACGAGATTGGAAAGATAAGCTTGAGCTGGACTATACATGGGCTTGTATGACATGCTAAGAACACAGTTTCATTGTGAAGATGAGGATGAATTGTAAAGATTTAAAGCATGATTATGACAGGCCATCACATATGTATTTAGAAAGAACTCTTGAGACAGTGAGAAGGATGAATGAGAATGGGGTGTATATGAAAGTCTTCAGTATGACTGGAGGCTGGGAGACCAATTAGGAGGCACTAGTAATAATCCTGGTGGGAGATATATGCCAATACCGAAGTTTCATCTCACAGTAGTGATTTGTTGAAACCCTGGCAATGGTGGGATCTCTAAGAGATAGTACACAAGGAAGAGAGAAGAGGGCCAACAATTGAACTCCTAGGACCAGTATAGTTTAAAAGGACTTGGAAAACAGCACAAAGAATCTGCCCTTGGGCATGTAGCGGGTAGCAAAGGAATCCATGATTATGGAAGGCAAGATGATAAAAAGTTTCAAGAGCGAAATTCCCTTTACACAAGCATCAAAGAAAACCTGAAGAGTACTTGATTTCCTCAAGAGTCTCTCTAGACCAAGAGCTGGTCCAAGCCTGGGGTCACTGGACTCTGTTGAAATTCCTCCCACCCCTGTCCCTGGTCCCTGCAGACCTCAATCTGCAGGGTCATAGTCACTGAGAGCTGGAAGGGACCCTGGAGACCCAAGAGTACAGGGCTGGAATCTCTCCCTAAAGGGAGTTGGTTCTCTCTCCCTCTCCTCAGCTCTAGCTGGGCTGAGCTCTGTTCCCCCTGGCTTCTATCCTCAGTCTCTTCCACCCCTGGGGTTGCAGACTAACCAGCCTATTAATGAGCAGTCACAGACCATGACCTCATTAAAAAGCTGTTAATGAGACACACTGCTGTTCAGGGAACACAATGGAGGGAGGCTCCCAGTGGCCTCCTCCTGGGGCCTGGAGGGAGAGCTTAGGTGAACAGACAGGATCAGATCTGGGGAGAGGGCTAATGAACTCAGGCTGCAGAGCCACACTTAACGAACTCCTGCTGGCAAGCAGCCCAGCTTTGAAACTCAAGTCTGCACTGGCCTGCAGGCTTACAGGAGTGGGTGGGATCCAGGGAAGCAGTGAGTTTCCTCTTATCAGTCAGGTCTGCTTACTGCTTCCTCTGCTGACCCATTTTGATGGAGGACTTCAAGTTCTGAGATTAAGAAGTAATTTTGTGTTGCCCTGAGTTTATGGCTCATGGACAATTGTATAAGCCTTTTGACTGGTCTCCGTCCCACAGGCTTTGTCCCCTAGCCACCCATTCTCCACAATACTACCAGGAAAGTCTTTCCAAACACATAGCTGATTGTTACTTCATGCTTAAAACTTTTTAATGAAGAGAGTTCACAGTAAGTTTCAGAGTCCTAGCATAGAAGACTCTTGAATATTTGGCCCCTGCCTATCTCCCCACCCTCATCTCCTCCAGACATCTCTCTCGTGTTATTTTCATCATTATTACCACTGCTATCACCATTGTCATTATCATGATTATATCAGCATAATGAACATTTCCATAGTGCTTCTTAAGTGTCCAACAGTGTTTTACATATATTAATTCATTTAAACCTCACAGCAGTGCTATGAAATAGGTGCTGTGATTATCTGTATTTTATAGATGACACGGAGTCAACATATGCTGTGTTATTTGTCCAGTGTCTTACAGCTACTCAGGAAGAGAGTCAGGATTACAACCCAGGCATTTTGGCTTCAGAGTTTACACTTTTACACATTAAGAAGACTTACTTCTGTACCCTTTGCACTTACTACTTATTTGTCTTGGAATGCCTATCTCACATACAATCTTAAACCTTGGCTCCCATTCCCTCCTATACTTCTTACTTTGCTACTACTTCTAACCATTATGCATGTATTATTACCTACTGTCCTAATGTTTATATGTCTGCTCCCCACTGGACTGAAAGTTCTTACGCTTGGATTGAGCTGGGTTCAGTAACCGTTACTGCGGTTTTACCGAATCTTTCAGTATTTATTATATTACTTTAAACACACACTATATTGTATTCTCTTTGAGAAACTGGAAACTAAATTCTTGACCTCTCTCACAGCCATGCCTCTACAGCCATATATGCTTGTCCTCCTTACTTTACCATTTCAGTGAAAGGTATCTCTATCAACATGATTGCTCATGCAAGAAATATGAGTATAGGCCTTGACACCTTTTCAATCCTAAACCATCACCAGCTTTTCCCTGATCTTCTGCCATTCCTATACCAGTCTCTCTTTACATTCTTGCCACTTAACAATAAATTATCTACCCAGTAGACATAATTATCTTTTTTTTTAAATTGTCCCTTGCTTAATATTTTTCAGTGGTGGTCCACTGCATTTAGATTAATATCTAAAATCTATCACATGGTCAAAAAGAAGTTCTGAATGGTCTGACTTCTTCTTACCTGTACAGTCAATTTTTACCTCTCTTGTCCTTATTCACAAACATTGTTTTTCCTGGTTTCAGTGTCAGGGTAAGACTGACCTCACATGAGTTGGGAAGTATTCCCTCCTCATATATTTTGTAAACGGTTGTGAAGGATTGGTATTGATTCTTTTTTTTTTTTTTTTTTTTTGCGGTACACGGGCCTCTCACTGCTGTGGCCTCTCCCCTTTCAGAGCACAGGCTCCGGACGCTCAGGCTCAGCGGCCATGGCTCACAGGCCCAGCCGCTCCGCAGCATGTGGGATCTTCCCGGGCCGGGGCACGAACCCGTGTCCCCCGCATTGGCAGGCGGACTCTCAACCACTGCGCCACCAGGGAAGCCCTGATTCTTTTTTAAATGTTTGGTAGAATTCACCAGTGAAGCCATCTAGTCCTCGACTTTTGGTTTTGGGGGTTTTTGATTACTGATTCAATCTCCTAGCTGGTGATTGGCCTGTTCAGAGTTTCTATAGCTTCATGAATCAGTCTTGGTAGACTGTATGTTTCTGAAAATTTATCCATTTCTTCTTCCACCCATTTGTCCAGTTTGTTGGCATATGAGTGCTTGTAGTAATCCCTTACGAGCCTTTGTATTTCTGTAGTATCAGTTGTAACATCTCCCCTTTCATTTCTGATTTTGAGTCCTCTTTTTTTTTCTTGGGGAGTCTAGCTAAAGATTTGCCAATTTAGTGTTTCTTTTCAAGAAACAAGCTCTTAGTTTCTTTGATCTTTTGTATTATCTTTTTGCCTCTATTTCACTTATTTCCACTCTGATCTTTGTTATTTCCCTCCTTCTACTAACTTTGGGCTTCATTTGTTCTTCTTTTTCTAGTTCCTTGAGGTTCAAAGTTAGGCTGTTTATTTGAGACCTTTCTTGTTTCTTATTATAGCCATTTATTGCTATGAACTTCCCACTTGGAAATTCTTTTGCTGCATTCTATAAGTTTTTTTATGTGTATTTCCATTTCCATTTGTCTCAAGGTATTTCTTAAAATTTTTTCTTTATATATTTTTTTGATCCATTGGTTGTTCAGTAGCATGGTGTTTAATCTCCATATATTTGTGAATTTTCCAGTTTTCTTCTTGTAACTGGTTTCTAGTTTCATACTACTGTGGTCAGAAAAGATGCTTGATATAATTTCAATATTCTTATATTTATTAAGACTTGTTTTGTGCCCTAACATATGAAGTATCCTTGAGCATGTTCCATGTGCACTTGAGAAGAATGTGTATTTTGTTGTTTTTCGATGGAATGTTCTCTATGTGTGTGTTAAGTCTATCCAGTCTATGATGTTATTTAAAGCCAATGTTCCCTTATTGATTTTCTATCTGAGTGATCTATCCATTGATGAAGTTGGGATATTAAAGTCCCCTACTATTATTGTATAGCTGTTGATTTCTCTCTTAAGGTCTTTTAATTTTTGCTTTATATATTTTGGTATTCCTAGCTGGGCGCATAAATATTTACAAATATTGTTGGATTGAGCCCTTTATCATTATGTGATGACCTTCTTTGTCTCTTATTACATTCATCTCTGGGGAGATTCCTATAATCCAAATGTTACTCTGCTTGATGTGCCCTTTAAGTTCCTTAAGCTATCTCCATTCTTTTTCATTCTCTTTTCTTTTTGCTGCTCTGACTGAATTCCACTAACCTATCTTTGAGTTCACTGATCCTTTCTTACATTTCATCTAGTCTGTTTTTGAGACCCTTTAGTATAATTTTCACTTCAGTTAACGTATTCTTCAGTTCTGTGACTTCTGTTTGCTACTTTAAAAATTCTTTTTCTCTTTGTTTAAATTCTCACTTTGTTCAGCCATTTTTCTCCTGAGCCCAGTGAGCATCTTTATGACTATTATTTTAAATTTTATCAGGTAAATAACTTATCTCCATTTCATAAGGTCTTTTTTTCTGAGGTTTTATCTTGCTCTTCATTTGGAACATATCCCGCTTTTTCTTCATTTTCCTTGGCTCTGTGTGGGGTTTTACACATTAGATAAAACAGCCACCTCGCTCAGTCTGAAGGAGTGGCATCATATAGGAGATAAAACTTATTGTTCAATGCTGCTCTAGCTCTTGGCTGTCTCTCAAACCCTTGTGATTGTCCAAGCAACCTACTTTATTGTTAGTGGGCTCCCAGTAGTTGAGGGTATGCCAAGAGCCATCAGAGTCCCAAAGGGGAGAATCCCTATTAGCACCTAGATTCAGGTTAATTGGAAGTCAGACCTGTAGGCAGCAACTTTTAAAGCATTCAAACATACATCTTTCAGAAGAAGACTGGGAGATGAACATTTCTATCTGCTCCCTCTGCGTTGAGTTTTGGAGTGATAACCAGTTCAGAACTGCTTTTTGTTTACTACCATCCCACTGAACCCATGAACACATGTCTCACTGGCCACCAGAGCCAGGCTATCAAGGGATGTATCCTCTGGGTGGCAGTCACAAATGTCAGTGTACCAGATGTGTATACAAGTTTTCTCAGAGACACTGATGGCCTGCAGGAGGAGCAGAGGGAGAAGGCAAAGATGACACCTGCTAGATTCCCCAATCTCTGGAGAGGACTGTAGTCAGCCCTTCAACATGTGTTTAATTAGAAGCCTACCCCCTAAGCCACAGCTATGAAGATAAGCTTATTGTCCTCTTTCCGAGAAAGACAGGGGTGCATTTCAGTCTGCTGCCTCTGTACTGTGCCCCAGGGGGCAGTAGCCAGTTAAGAAATGTTTCTCCATTTTTTAGAGTCCTAGGGATCCATGAACATAAGAACTACTGGCCAGCAGAGCCAGGCAATCCAGGGGCTTTCCCTGGGTGGCAGCCACAGCACCTGGGGCAACAGACATGGGCAGAGACTCCTTTCTGGGAGATACTGGTGACCTGGAGTGTGGTGGATGGAGAGTGTGAAGATAGTGCCTGCCCTCCAAGGTCTCTGAAGAGGATCACCGTTGGCCCTTAAAAGTGTTTTTAATTAGAAGCCTGCCCTTCAGTTCAAAGCCTTAAGATAAGCTAATACGCTTCTTCCACCGAAAGACTGGGTGCCTTAGTCTGTTGACTCTCTGCTGTGCCCTGAGGTGTAGCTGGTTAAGAACTGCTTCTTTGTTTGTTACAGTCCAATGGGACCCATGAACCTAAGCCCCACGGGCCACCAGGTAATCAAGGGGTATCCCCCGGGCATCAGTCACAAAAACCAGGGCACTAGACATGTGCACTCCTTTCTGCGAGATACTGGTGATCTGGAGCGCAGCAGAGGGAGAGCTCAAAGATACATCCTACTGTCTGAGGTCTCTGAAGAGGATTACAGCGGGCCTTTAGATGTGTGTTTAATAGGAAGCCTGCCCCTCAGGCTGCGTCTATGAAGATAAGCTAACAGGCTTCTTTTACAGAAAGACTGGGCACATTAGTCTATTGCCTTTCTGCTGTGCCTTGGGAGGTAGCCAGTTAAGAACTCCTTCTCTGTTTACTGCAGACCTACGGGACCTTAGAGCATAAGCCTTGCTGGCCACCAGAACCAGGTGACCAAGAGGTGTCCTCTGGGTGACAACCCTCAAAAATCAGGGTACCAGACAAGTACATAAGCTCCTTCTCAAGAGATACCTGTGAGCTGGAGTGAGGCAGAGGGAGAGTGCAAAGATGGCACGCGCTGGCCTCCTCTTTGGAGAGAGATGTGTGTTAAATTACACACTTGCCCCTCAGGCTAATGTTTTAAGACAAGCAAATAGGCCTACTTCACAGAGAGCCTGAGCACTTTTCAGCTGCCTCAGTGCCTCTGAGCTCTTTTCAGGGCCCTTTTTCTGGGCCTTGGGGCTGTGGGGTGGGTGAGGCTGCATGGACCTTTGAAGAACTGTTTCTCAGATTGCTATAGCCTTGTGGGTCTCATGGATACAAGCCCTGTTGGCTTTTTTTTTTTTTTTTTTGCGGAACGCGGGCCTCTCACTGTTGTGACCTCTCCCGTTGCGGAGCACAGGCTCTGGACGCGCAGGCTCAGCGGCCATGGCTCACGGGCCCAGCCGCTCCGCGGCATGTGGGATCTTCCTGGACCGGGGTATGAACCCGTGTCCCCTGCATCGGCAGGCGGACTCTCAACCACTGCGTCACTAGGGAAGCCCGTCCTGTTGGCTTTTGAAGCTACGTGTTCTGGGGGCTTGTCTCTCAGGTGCAGGTCTTAAAATGGGATGGCTGGTGTGGAGTTAAAACCCTTCACTCCTCAGGGAGAAACTTGGGGTTGTGAGTTCCCTCCCAACTGTGGTCACAGTGCTGAGGGTGGGGTTTATGGCAAGATTTTGTCTCAGCTGCTCCTAGCTTTCCTTCTTTCTTTCTTTCTTTCTTCCTCCCTTCCTTCCTTTCTTTCTTTCTTCCTTCCTTTCTTGCTTGCTTTCTTGCTCTAATCTACAGTAACAATCTCTGTCTCTTAATAGGAATATTTAGTCTACTTCTGTTAAATATTTATTCTAAATATGGGAAATATTTTAATCTACAAGTATTTTTTGTCATGATAGGTGTCATAAAGTAATACTATTCATTTATCATCAATAACCCACAAAGTAAATTTTGTAGACATAAAGATCACTATATAATGATTCCCTAATTACATTCAAGTAATTGCTTATTATTGTGAAAATTTTTCAGTATAAAATTCAAGTTCTGTTAAAATAGATTAAACTTAGAAATTTTGATATAGTTGGGTGTGTGTCTGCCAATTTTTTTCTTCTCTTTTGTTATTTCACCTATGGCTATAAATTATTTGTTTCTTTGTTTATGTGTTTGCTCTAGGGTTTACCATATGCATCCTTAACATGTAGCAATCTACCCTGAAGAAACATAACTGTTCATGTATAATGTAACATTTTATAAAAGTGAACTTCCATTTACATCTCTTTCTTTTGTCATACATACATTTTGTCATACATTTTACTCATACATTCTCTATGAATTACACAACACATTGTTATTATTTTCGCTATAAAAGTTGATTGCCCATTTTTACTGATTCCACCAAGCACAACTAAAAAGCCCTGGATATTATATATAAAACAAACATAAGACTCTGAAAGGTAGAAAAAAGAAGGCGAGTAGGTAGGAACATTGTGGACCAAGGAATGAAAAGGTAGTGGGTTCCCTGGGTTTGTTTTTGGCTTCATATATCCTAGGCCTGTTATTGGAGAAGTCAGAAATCTGAAGATCTAACATGTACGAACAAAAAATCCCAAACCAAAATGTGCTCTCTATAGCCAGATGACCCAGAAAGGGGGCAACCTAGCAAGACAGAAATGTTTTAGATGATAACCACTCTACTTCATCCAAACACAATAGGAAAAACTGTGGTTAAATCCAGGGGAGCCTAGACTTCCACCCTCACCAGGCTGGGTGGGAGCCAGGAATTTCACCCCCACTGCCACCAGGTGTCAGTGGAGAGCCTAGACTTCCACACCCATTGAGCAGTAATAAGGCGCCTGTCTCTTTAATGCTTACGTTGTGTCAGAAGATGCCTAGTGGAGAATCAGAACTCAGAATCAACAAAAAAGTCTAGAACTAACAGTGGGTTCAGAAAGATCACAGGATACAAAATAAACATATATAAAAATCAAGTGTAATTCTATGCAGTTGCAATGGACACAAAGACACTGAAATTAATAACACAATATTTAGTTGGTGTACATCTAAAAATATATTTACAAGACTTGTGTGCTGAAAAATACACAATGCTGACGAAGAAAATGAATGAAGATCTAAATAAAAGGAGAAACATACTGTGTTCATGGACTGGAATGTTGAAGTAGTAATGATGTCAATTCTCCCTAAATTGATATACAAGTTTAATGCAGTTTATCTCAAAATCAGAGCAAGATTTTTTTTGCCACATGAAAACTTCTACATAAATGTTTATAGCAGCTTTATTCATAACAGCATAAACTGGAAACAACCCAGATGTTCTTCAGCTGGCGTATGTTTAAACAAACTAAGTACATCCAGCATGTAGCATTACTCAGCAATACAAAAAAAAAAAAAAAGAACTATTGATACACACAACAAACTGAAATGAATCTTTAGAGAATCATACTAAGAAAAAAAGCCCATTTCAAGTGATTATATAATGTATGAATCCATTTATAGAACATTTCTGAAATGACAAATTATAGAAATGGAGAACAGATAGTAGTTAACAGGGCTTAAGGAAAGGATATGGGCAGGAGAGAAACGGGTCTGCCTGTAAAAGGGCAAAATGAGGACTCTTGTGATGAAGATATTCTGTATCCGGCCTATTACCATGTGAATACCGTGTTTGTGATAAAGTACTATAGTTTCACAACATGTTACTATGTGGGAAACTGGGCAAAGGGTACATGGAATCTTTCTATAGTATTTCTTATAACTACTGAGTAGTTTTTAGTTTAGTACTCTTATTTTTCTTGAGTATAATCATATATGCAAATAATATTTTGCATCTACCTTTTAAATATTATTCACTTTTTTCAGGTTGTATCTTATTGACAAAAAGTACCAAAGCAACATGAGATAATGGGGATAAAGAATATTTTTGCCATCTTCTGTTTTAATAAGAACATATCTAGTATTTTTTCCCTTGGCATATGCATTTGGTTATAAATAGGTATGTATTCCATAAGCCCTTAGCTGTGATTCAAAAATCCAAGCAGCTTTGGAAACAGCATTTTTTCCTAAGTTTGGGGTCTTAACACATTGGATGAAAAATCTGTTGTGAACTGATTATTTATAATCTTTATTTATTCTACATTGTATAGTCATACATTATTTTGCTATAGAGATATTGATGCATTTGATTATAGAATACTGCTTCAGAACTCTCTGGAGGTGATAGGAAACGTATGGTGTATGCAGCATATTACCTTTCTAAAACCTGAAAAATTCAAGTGCCCCATTTTTTTTTGGATAAAGAAATTTAAACCTGTATTTTTTTTTATCTTAAGGACATATCCCCTTTATCCTCATGAGTGTTTATCAAATGGATTTAACAGTGTATATATTGAATGATTATAGCTTTTTAAATTTAGCCTATTGGTGTGGTCGGTTGGCTGATAATAATCACCAAAGGCAAACTGACAACAACCTCGAAATCTAAATGAGGTGTGCAAATATTCCTCATTTAAACAATACTACCACATCAACCAAATCAATGCTAATTCAAACAGCTGCTGGGTTTGATCGTTTTTCAACTAACAGCATAGTATGGCAATAATATTTATGCACATACATATTTTCCTTTGTTCAAAATAGGGTATATGGGACTTCCCTTGTGGTCCAGCAGTTAAGACTCAGCGCTCCCAATGCAGGGGGCCCAGGTTCAATCCCTGGTCGGGGAACTAGATCTCGCATGCTGCAACTAAAGATCCCACATGAGGCAACGAAGATCTCATGTGCCACAACTAACAGCCAGCGCAGGCAAATAAATAAATAAATAAAAACAACAAAAACAAACAAACAAAATAGGGTTTACTACAATGTCTATGGCGCAGTATTTCACTCAAAATCAGGTTTTTAAGAGCATTTGTAGATATTTTATGTTCTGCCCCTCTTCACTGCTACATCATTTTTTTATGGTAACTTCCTCTTGACTATCTCAATATTTTTTTCTGTTCCTGGAGAACTGAGTTTTGTTCTTATCATGGGGTCAGTGAGGCTTATGGACAGCACACTAATCCAGACAATGAAAACTGCCCAGTCACACTCATTTTGTTCCGATTATTCAAACTTTAGGAACAGCTTCCTCCCAGTTACTGATGAGAATCTCTTAAACTCAGAATCTCAAAGAACCTTCTCTTAATCTCCAGTGTTCCCACTGATAATTCCACTCCAGTTTCAACAGACTCAGATTCAACAAATATTTCTTGAACACTAGTTAACATTTTTTGAGGAAAACTGTGCTCCAGGTGCTGTTCTAAGAAACTTCTATCCATATATTTATTTAATCTTCACAATTCTGTGAGATGGATATTAGAATTATTCCCATTTCACAGAGAAGAAAACAGAGGCACAGAGATGTTAAATAATTTTTTCAAGTCTCATAGTTGAACACAAGCAGCGTGATGGTGGAGCCCACATTATTTTAATTTTTTTTCCTTTTAAAAACTTGAAAAAAATTTTATGCAATCTTTGGATATGTACTATTCTATTGTATATAAATACCACATCTTCTTTATCTTCTTTATCCATTAATCTGTTGATGAACACTTAGGTTGCTTCAATATCTTGGCAATTTTAAATAATGCTGCTATGAACACTGGGGTGCATGTGTCTTTTAAAATTAGTATTTTTGGGTTTTTTTCGGATATATACCCAGGAATGGAAATACTGGGTCATATGGTAGTTCTATTTTCAGTTTTTTGAGACACCTCCATACTGCTTTCCTCAGTGGCTACACCAATTTACATTCCATCCAACAGTGTACAAGTGTTCCCATTTCTCCACATCTTTGCCAACATGTGTATTTGCATTCTTTTTGATGATAGCCATCCTGAAAGGTGTGAGATGATATCTCACTGTGGTTTTGGTTTTCATTTCCCTGATGATTAACGATGTTGAGCATCTTTTCATGTGCCTGTTGGCCATCTACATTTTTTTCTTTGGAAAAGTGTCTATTCAGTTTTTCTGCCCAATTTTTTTTTTTTTTTTTTTGCGGTATGCGGACCTCTCACTGTTGCGGCCTTTCCCGTTGCGGAGCACAGGCTCCGTACGCGCAGGCCCAGCGGCCATGGCCCACGGGCCTAGCCGCTCCACGGCATGCGGGATCCTCTCGGACCGGGGCACAAACCCGTGCCCCCTGCATCGGCAGGCGCACTCCCAAAAACTGCGCCACCAGGGATGCCCTGCCCATTTTTTAATCGGGTTGTTTAAACATCCTGGAATAGATAGTTCAGAACAAAAACTTTTAGAAGATGTGCAGAAATAGGAGATGACTGGGGACTGTTGTCTCCCAACACAGGAAGCCAAGCCTGTGCTACACACACATGCACACACACTTGTGAAGCTATTATAATTTCAGCATTCGTGTAAATGTTGTCTCTATTAATTTTCAGAGTAGTGTTTTTTCACTTTCAATTATATATTTGAGGGTTATTATAGAGCTTTTTCTTTTTAATTGTTTACTTCTGTCAATTAAATATGTACACAATTTTTTTAATGTTTTTTTTATTGGGGTATAGTTGTTTTACAATGTTGTGTTAGTTTCTACTGTACAGTGGAGTTCCCTGCGCTATACAGCAGGTTCTCATTTGTTATCTATTCTATACATATTAGTGTAATATTAGTGTGTATATGTTAATCCCAATCTCCCAATTCATCCCACCCCCACTTTCCCCCACTTGGTGTCCACACGTTTGTTCTCTACATCTGTGTCTCTATTTCTGCCTTGCAAACCAGTTCATCTGTACCATTTTTCTAGATTCCATGTATGAGTTAATACGTGATATTTTTCTCTTTCTGACTTAACTTCATTCTGTATGACAGTCTCGGTCCATCTGTGTGTCTACAAATGACCCAATTTCGTTCCTCTTTATGGTTGAGTAATATTCCATTGTATATATGTACCACATCTTCTTTATCCACTCATCTGTCGATGGACATTTCAGTTGCTTCCACGACCTGGCTATTGTAAATAGTGTTGCAATGAACATTGGGGTGCATGTGTCTTTTTGAATTATGGTTTTCTCAGGGTATATGCCCAGTAGTGGGATTGCTGGGTCATATGGTAATTCTATTTTTAGTTTTTTAAGGAACCTCCATACTGTTCTCCATAGTGGCTGTATCAATTTACGTTCAGTGGAGCCCACGTTATTAACCTCTACATACACTGCTTACTAGGGACTGAGATTGTGCCAAACCTTTTCACAAATTTTGTTTTATTTAATCCTCAAAACATCTGTAGTATATGTTATTATCATTTTATGGAAAATAAACTGATATATAACAAAATCCTTGATTAAACAGAATATCAATTACAAACGTGGAACTAAACCCCAGAAACTTTCAATTCAGTGCTTCTTCTATGACATCATGTAATTAAAGGGATGTTACCCACATGGATTCAGGAGATAAAGGAAGAAACTGGGTAGCACTGTTGAGACCCTATCATGTTCCAAGCACTGGATACATATCACTTCATTTATTCCTCTCAACAACTTTGTGAGGTATATTATTTCCATTTTACAGGTTAGGAATCTAAGGCTCAAAAAACGTAAGTAACTTGCTTAAGATTACAAAATTGAGCCAGAATATAAGCCTAGATTGGCCTGGCCTAAAGTCAAAGGCTTTCTTTTGAGCATGAATGTGGCAGGATGGAAAGAGGGAAGGAGAAGGCAAGGGAAGAAGCTACGAGGTAGTAGGGGTAGACACCCTCTGCTTCATGTAAACTTCTATTTCCTACTTCCCAAACACACCTTTTCCTGTCTTCTTCCCCAGTCTTTTTTTTTTCTTGTATCTCTAGTGGCCTCTTGGGCTCTGGATTTAGAATCATTCTAAAACATCAGAAGGAGGAGGGCAAAATGGGGACTACAGAGGGGAGGTACAAGATAAAAGAAACTTTCCTGGTGTGGCAGTGTTCTCTGATCATGGGAGGAAGAGAAGGTGGAGTCTCTGCAGCATCTTTCTTTGTCTTGATGCTTCAACTTTCTTTCATATACACTCTCTAAGTCTTTTCCTCACCAACTGGTCATCTTGGGAGGACCCGGAGTCAAAGACATCTGAATAAAGTAAGTGGATTCTGTTATCTGCTTCATTCCTCTTCAACGGTCAAGTCTCCCATGTTTTCTTTCTGTCCAATACACCCATCTTCCTAGTCCCCTCTACACCTAATAAAACCCAAACCCTTATCAGCATTTCTCATGTCTGGTCCATTCTGATACTTAAACCAATATGACTTTCTTTATCTCTTCCACTCATAGCTTGTTTCTGTATTCATTCATGCTCTGCCTAGCCTCCCTACAGTTTTTATGATCTCCCATTCCTAATTATATCCTTTCTGTATTATACTTATCTTCTCTCATTGAATCTCTTGTCAATATAGCACATTTATTTTACCCAAATATCATCCATTTTATCAACAAAAGTTCCAATTTCTTTGCTCTTACTCTAACTTCCTTACATTTTATCTTGTCTCTGTGGGTCTGCCAATTCTTCTATATTCAATGTCTGTTTTCCTTACATATTATTCCAATTCTGTCAGATTTTCTGGTAACTGATTTAAGTTCTCTACTCTTGATCATTTCCACCCAACTCCTTTTTACATTTTGCTCTCTTTATATTTGATTCCTATCATTTGCAATTCATCTAGTCTGCCCATATCATTCCTTTCTCAATTTTCCCCTCCATCCATGCATCTATGCAACCATTATAACACGTTTACTATTTAGTTGCTAAAGCAGACCCTAAAATAAGAACTATTGTCAAAAGAAGAGATGGAAATACCAGTAAATAATCTATATCGGTAGGAATATGGGTAGTTTTGGAAGGTGATAACCAAGAAATTGAAATGTGAAAGATAAATAATTCCTAGGTGTAGTTTTGACAGAAGGAAGAGTATGTGCAAATCATAGAGTTAGAGAATATCACAACATGTTTAGAAAAAGGAAAATAGTAGGCAATGACTGGATTACTGTAGGACAGTTAAAAGGAAATACACATTTGACACATTATTGAGGGATTTTGTATGTGCTCCCCCAAATCAAATGCTCTTGGAGTCAAATTTCTACATAAAATTTCACTCAAGAAACAAGTGGAAATTAGATTGAAAGAAGTTGAGGTTGGGGGAAAAAGACCAGGCAATAGCCTATTGAAATAAAGTCAAGAAATAACAAGGACGTGACTGGTATAAAGGACTAGGAGGAAGGCAGCAGAAATAGGACAGGAGAAAGGGGACAAATTTAGGAGATAATTAAAGAGGAAGTTTAGATAAAACCTGGATTAGTTGTGAGTGGGATGTGGGGTTGGGGTGGGGAGGATAGGTATAGAAGATATAGGGAAATTCTGGATCTCCAGTACAGTATATACTGCAGAGAAACTAGTACCATTCATTGTGATAGAGGAAGAACAGGCTTAGACAATTTTTTCGAGACATATTGTATTTGACGGACCCATGTGGCATCAAGGGAATTATATCCACTCTTTGCTATACCATTAAGGATGTATGTGGCCACTTTGGCATATAGTACCTCTTTTATATCTACCTGAGCAGTAGCAGCAGTGATACAGCTAGTAAATGATATATGGGCTTTCACGAGCTCTCATGGGAACAGTAATGGGAGGAACCCATTACCAAATCAGTGAAAAGGAAAAGAAAGAAAGGACAACTAATGGTTCTATGAGGAGATGCCACATGAGTCAAGATTTGAAGGTTAAGGAAGAGTTAGGTGATAAACATGCTGTATGTCAAGAGCTGCAGGGTGTAAGATACAATGTAGGTCGTGACAAGAGGTAAGGTTTTGATGACAGCAGTATCAGGTCATGAAGTACTTATGCCTTGTTAAATAGCTTGAACATGGTTGTGTAGACAATGTGGTACTATGGAAGGTTTTAAGTAGGGTAGTGAAATGCTCAGATTTGAGCATTAGGGGAGATACTACAGGTAGTGAGACCAATTAGGAGGCTAATTTTTTTTTTCAAGTGTGTAGAACATCAAATGTGAAGGCAGAGACAGAGAAGATTAACAGATAAGCAGAAAGGTCTGAGGCCAACAAGGTCAAATAAACAGTTAATGGCATATGAGGCAGGTATTGAGGATAAAGGATCAAAGCTAAGGTTATGAATAACAATTGTAGTTTAGAGGTTCCCATATGAAGCTAGTATATGGCGTAAGAATAGGTGTGGCAGATTAAACTTTCAGGGATGAGAAGACAAAGATATGTCTCTACCACCAGACTATGAGCTCCGTGAAGACTTAGTACATGTGTTATTTACCTTTTTCTGTACCACAACTCTTAGTCTGTGGTCTGGGCCATATTTGATCCAGCAATACTTTTGAAATAAATAAATGGTGGGTGTGGAAAGTAAGGTTGGGAGTGATGGGAAATGTAAGCCAGGGATATGGCATTTTGTAATTGCATTAAAGTACTCTAGTACTGAGAGGAATGCCAAGGTCTCAAGTACTGGGTAATGCTCAAGTTTTGCTCACAGAGCATAAAGAGAAGAGGAACTCAGGTATAAAGTCATCTGCAGTTTTGATGTTTTCAGATTCCATATATAACTGAGACACACAGTATTTGCCGTTCTCTCTCTGGCTTATTTTACTTAACATAATGCCCTCAAGATCCAACCATCTTGTCACAAATGGCGGAATTTCCTTCTTTTTTATGGCTAAATAACAATGCATTGTATATGTATATATTTTCTTTATCCTTTCATTGATTGATGGACAGTTAAGTTGTTTCCACGTCTTGGCTACTCGTAGAAACAGAAAGTAGAATAGTGGTTGTCAGAGGCTGAAGGCTGGGGAAAATGGCAGATGTTGGTCAAAGGGTACTAACTTTGAGCTGTAAGGTAAGTTCTGGGGATCTAATGTAGAGCATGATGACTATAGGTAATAATACTATATTGTATACCTGAAGGTTGCTGTGAGCGTAGAGCTTTAGTGTTTTTACCGTAACAACAAAATGGTAATTGTGTGAGGTAAAGGATGTGTTAATTAATGTGGTAAAGACTTCACAATATATACTTCTATCAAATCATCACATTGCACACCTTAACTTTCCAATGTTATATATCAATTATATCTCAATAAAGCTGGGAAAAAAATCATTAGCAAGTTGAAGCTTGATGTGTGAGCACATTCTGCCCCTGTTAATCTCAAAGGAACAGGCCTAAGACTAAAAAGTAAAGACTCTCCTGAGGGAAAGTAGCCCCCAGTTGTTCATCTGGTTCTCCCCCATTCTTTCTAATCTTTATACTCCCCGTCCAATGCTATGATCATACAGGGACACTAGGGTGACAATAACCCTTTCTTCATACCAACTCGCACGTGGATATGTCAGATCCACATCTGATCCAGTAGAGGCTTGAAGTTTTGAAGGGGCAAATTATATTTTTGATACCAAGGTAAACAAAGAGAGTACTCTACTAAATGTATGCTTTTGTATTGATCTTGTTACAGTCAAAGTAACCAAACAAGGAGGCTGCTGAACTGAAGTGGTTCTCACGCTTTAGTAGCCTACATGAGCAAACCAAACCTTACGCCAGAGTCAATTGCAAATGCACTTATATCCAAAACAACAAAATTTAAGAACTAATCACAAACATCCAACTAGGCTTTCCCAAATAAGGCAACCACTCAAGCTATAGCCAATCAAATAATGTCCTTGCATTGCTTCAGCCTCTGCTCTATGAAAGCTCTGCCCCTAGCTTTTGACAGTGGAGTGCTCCTAACCATTTTCAGTTAGGCACTGCCCGATATAAATCGATGTTGCTCAAATAAACTATTGAAAATTTTAATGTCACTTGGTTTAGTTGTTAGGGATACTAAAGGAAGGTGTTCTACTCTCATTCCAAGATAGTTAGCACAACCTTCAGAACTGAAGGAATTCTCAGTTCTTCAGAAATCCAGAATCCACTTCCTAATATGATTTCCACATGGGTCCCACATCCTCCTCTTAAGTACAAGGTTATGTAGGACTTTCATTCTATAGGTGCCATAACCTCCTTGGGTTCTACTTTTTCCCTCTTCCTTGCAGGAGGAAATTGCATCCCTAGCTGAGCCCCAGAGACCCTCCGTTCTGGGTGTAAATACAGGATGTATCTTACAGTCCCTCCTTCATGTTGCCTGAATATTTTAGAAGCTCTGAGGTTCTGACTTCCTGCTTCCATCTCTTACTATCTGTGTGAGCTGGAACAAGTCACTTAATCTCTATATGCATCAGTTCCCTTAGGTGTTAAGTGGGGTTGATAACAGTACTTACTCATAGGGTGAAGATTAGGTGGATTAATATCTACAAATTTTTCAGAATAGTTCCTGTACTAATAACACATAGTAAACACTTAATTGTGTTATATGTTACTGTTATTCATCCACTGTGTAACTTATTTCCTCAAAACAGAGTCATAATCCAGCTCATAGACAAACTCTCACTTCAGGGCAGCCCAGACTCTTAATATTTTGGTTTTGATCTGTGTTTTTAAGGGACCAACTGGTGCTTATCAATACACACTTCTCCAAGGGCCAGAATACACTCCTATCCTATCCCAATACAAAGTAGCTTATTTTTGTCCACTTTTATCTTAGCTCATTCCCAGATTACAGAAGAGAACAACGGCCTCAGCTCAGCGATGAATTATACGCACTACACACGTTGCATTCTACTAATACAAACCCAGCGAAAGGAAGTCTGGGTTCTTGCTGCTGCTGCCTCCTGAGGACACTCTATTCTCTTCTGAAGAGCAGCAGGCATGACTGACACCATGGAGAGGAAGAACCAGAGTGGGAGAGTGAGTGAGTCTGTGTTGCTGGGCTTCCCAGCTCCTGTGCCACTGCGGGCACTATTATTTGCCCTTCTTCTGCTGGCCCATGTGTTGGTGCTGACTGAGAACACACTCATCATTATGGCAATCAGGAACTACCCCAGCCTCCACAAACCCATGTACTTCTTTCTGGCCAACATGTCCTTCCTGGAGATTTGGTACGTTACCATCACTATTCCCAAGATGCTAGCTGGCTTTGTTGGCTCCAAACAGGGCCATGGGCAGCTAATCTCCTTTGAGGGCTGCATGACGCAGCTCTACTTTTTCCTGGGCCTGGGATGCACTGAGTGTGTCCTCCTTGCAATTATGGCTTATGATTGTTATGTGGCCATCTGCCGTCCTCTCCACTACCCTGTCATTGTCAGTGGCCGGCTGTGTGTGCAGCTGGTAGCTGGCTCCTGGGCTGGAGGTTTTGGCATCTCCATGGTCAAAGTTTTTCTCATTTCTCACCTCTCGTACTGTGGCCCCAACAACATCAACCACTTTTTCTGTGATGTCTCCCCATTGCTCAACCTTTCATGCACTGACATGTCCACAGCAGAGCTTACAGACTTTGTCCTGGCCATTTTCATACTGCTGAGGCCACTCTCTGTCACCAGGGCCTCCTATATGGCCATCACCAGTGCTGTGATGTGCATTCCCTCAGCTTCTGGGCTCCATAAAGCCTTTTCCACCTGTGCCTCTCACCTCTGTTGTGGTCATCTTCTATGCAGTCAGTATCTTCATCTATGCCCGCCCAAAGGCAATCTCAGCTTTTGACACCGACAAGCTGGTGCCTGTACTCTACACTGTCATTGTACCACTGCTCAACCCTATCATTTACTGCTTGCACAACCAAGAGGTAAAGAGAGCCTTACGCCGTACTCTGCGCCTATACCAGGGCCGTGATGCTAAGCCTGGGAAAGCTAGCAGAGTTGGGTAGAAGGGAGGTGTTAAATCTTAGATAATGCTCTTAAACTTAGGATCTATGTCTTCTATAAAGTCCAGAGGAGCTCTTAGAGCCTAAATTAGGGACTAGAGTTTCAAAGCTTCCACCAAAGAACTAGTTTAGGAGGAAGAGAGGTGGATTACAAGCTAGAAATTGGATTTCTTCCAGACAAGGTCTTAACATACAGGCTAGAAGTTGATCCCACGTTGTCTGCTCTGTTGTAATTTACGTAGAGCAGGTTCATGACTCATGCATCCTGGTGGGGTGGAAAGGGATGACTATGAGCACAAGGCATGACTGAACTTGAATATTTAAAGCAAAAAGAAAAAATGCAGAACTAGCATCTCTCTAAATGGCTCTTCCTGGGTTTGTTACTGGGTTTTAGTTCTGAGGCAGAAGATACAGAAAAGGGAAGTGGAAGGAGGAAGCCATTCAAGGAAACACAGGCTTCATTATGGAAAAGCATCAGGAGACTTCTGGATGAGATCTCTTCTAGCCGGAGGACACCAACTGTAGCCTATGATGTAGTGGGGCCCCATGTGATCACCTAGTGTGAATTACAAGGCAAGGAGATAGGAAACTATCTATCTGGATTTTTGTATTGGCAACATATCACCTCCTGGACTACAGGGGTTTAGAGCTTCATTTCCTGATTTACCGAAGTCAGTGCCCACACTGAACTAGTGGAGTGGCTGATTGCAGTTGTATATTTAATCTTCAGTCTCTCTAATTAGACTATAAGCTCCATGGAACTAGGGATCACATTTGTTTGTTCATCATTTTATTACCAGGGCCCAGAATAGTATCTAGCACATGGTAGCTATAAAGAAATATAATAAATGAATATAATTTGGAGCCATGGGAGAGAGGGGGAAGATGGCAGAAGAGTAAGATGCAGAGATCACCTTCCTCCCCACAGATACATCAGAAATACATCTACACGTGGAACAACTCCTACAGAACACCTACTGAACGCTGGCAGAAGACCTCAGACCTCCCAAAAGGCAAGAAACTCCCCCACGTACCTGGGTAGGGCAAAAGAAAAAAAAAGAAAAAACAGAGACAAAAGAATAGGGATGGGACCTGCACCAGTGGGAGGGAGCTGGGAAGGAGGAAAGGTTTCCACACACTAAAAGCCCCTTCTCGGGCAGAGACTGCGGGTGGCGGAGGGGGTAAGCTTCGGAGCCATGGAGGAGAGCGCAGCAACAGGGGTGCAGAGGGCAAAGCGGAGAGATTCCCGCACAGAGGATCGGTGCTGACCAGCACTCACCAGCCCGAGAGGCTTGTCTGCTCACCCGCCGGGGCGGGCAAGCCTGGGATCTGAGGCTCGGGCTTCAGTCGGAGCCCAGGGAGAGGACTGGGGTCAGCGGAGTGAACACAGCCTGCAGGGGGTTAGTGCGCCACAGCTAGCTGAGAGGGAGTCCGGGAAAAAGTCTGGACCTGCCGAAGAGGCAAGAGACGTTTTCTTCCCTGTTTGTTTCCTGGTGCGCGAGGAGAGGGGATTAAGAGCGCTGCTTAAAGGAGCTCCAGAGACGGGCGCGAGCCGGGGCTAACAGCGCGGACCCCGGAGGCGGATCCCAGAGACGGGCATGAGACGCTAAGGCTGCTGCTGCCGCCACCAAGAAGCCTGTGTGCGAGCACAGGTCACTCTCCACACCTCCCTTCCGGGGAGCCTGTGCAGCCAGCCACTGCCAGGGTCCCGGGATCCAGGGACAACTTCCCCGGGAGAATGCACGGCGCGCCTCAGGCTGGTGCAACGTCATGCCGGCCTCTGCAGCCGCAGGCTCGCCCCGCACTCCGTACCCCTCCCTCCCCCCGGCCTGAGTGAGCCAGAGCCCCCGAATCAGCGACTCCTTTAACCCCGTCCTGTCTGAGCGAAGAACAGACACCCTCCAGTGACCTACATGCACAGGCGGCGCCAAAACCAAAGCTGAACCCCGGGAGCTGTGCGAACAAAGAATAGAAAGGGAACTCTCTCCCAGCAGCCTCAGGAGCAGCGGATTAAATCTCCACCATCAACTTGATGTACCCTGCATCTGTGGAATACTTGAATAGACAATGAATCATCCCAAATTGAGGAGGTGGACTTTGGGAGCAAGATTTATTATTTTTTTCCCCTTTTCCTCTTTTTGTGAGTGTGTATGTGTATGCTTGTGTGTGAGATTTTGTCTGTATAGCTTTGCTTTCACCATTTGTCCGAGGGTTCTATCCGTCCTTTTTTTTTTTCCTTAAAAAAAATTTTTTTTCTTAATAATTATTTTTTTATTTTAATAACTTTTTAAAATTTTACCTTACTTTATTTTATTTTATCCTCTTTCTTTCTTTCTACTTTTTCTCCCTTTTATTCTGAGCCGTGTGGATGAAAGGCTCTTGGTGCTGCAGCCAGGAGTCAGTGCTGTGCCTCTGAGGTGGGAGAGCCAACTTCAGGACACTGGTCCACAAGAGACCTCCCAGCTCCACGTAATACCAAACGGTAAATATCTCCCAGAGATCTCCATCTCAACACCAACACCCAGCTTCACTCAACGACCAGCAAGCTACAGTGCTGGACACCCTATGCCAAACAACTAGCAAGACAGGAACACAACCCCACCCATTAGCAGAAAGGCTGCCTAAAATCATAATAAGTCCACAGACACCCCAAAACACACCACCAGACGTGGACCTGCCCACCAGAAAGACAAGATCCAGCCTCATCCACCAGAACACAGGCACTAGTCCCCTCCACCAGGAAGCCTACACAACCCACTGAACCAACTTTAGCCACTGGGGGCAGACACCAAAAACAACAGGAACTACAAACCTGCAGCCTGAAAAAAGGAGACCCCAAACACAGTAAGATAAGCAAAATGAGAAGACAGAAAAACACACAGCAAATGAAGGAGCAAGATAAAAACCCACCAGACCTAACAAATGAAGAGGAAATAGGCAGTCTACCTGAAAAAGAATTCAGAATAATGATAGTAAAGATGATCCAAAATCTTGGAAATAGAATAGACAAAATGCAAAAAACATTTAACAAGGACCTAGAAGAACTAAAGATGAAACAAGCAACGATGAACAACACAATAAATGAAATTAAAAATACTCTAGAAGGCATCAATAGCAGAATAACTGAGGCAGAAAAATGGATAAGTGACCTGGAAGATAAAATAGTGGAAATAACTACTGCAGAGAGAATAAAGAAAAAAGTATGAAAACAACTGAGGACAGTATCAGAGACCTCTGGGACAACATTAAACGCACCAACATTCGAATTATAGGGGTTCCAGAAGAAGAAGAGAAAAAGAAAGGGACTGAGAAAATATTTGAAGAGATTATAGTTGAAAACTTCCCTAATATGGGAAAGGAAACAGTTAATCAAGTCCAGGAAGCACAGAGAGTCCCATACAGGATAAACCCAAGGAGAAACACGCCAAGACACATATTACTCAAACTGGCAAAAATTAAATACAAAGCCATGGACTCTTTGTTTACTATAGCACTCCCAACTTCTTTCCTCCCTCTGTAAAAGCATTCTCCTTCCCTTGCTGTGTGGGGAGATGCACATGGCTTGCCATGGTTGCCAATCTCAAATTGCAATTCTCTGCTAATCCTGAATAAGCCCATCTTTGCTGGAGAAATATCTGGCAGTTTATTTATTTTAGGCCAACATTTTGGTGGCCCGTATAAGAACCAGAGAAGACCCCTGAAGGCTGTGGAGATGGTGAGTCAACAGGTGCCATAGCCACAGTTGACCCCACAGGCTCACTGCTTTTCTCACTGACCCTGGAGTTTGAAGGTATTTCTTTCTCCTGCATCTGAGCTTATGCTCTCTTTGCGTCTGAAGCTCTCAAGGCATTGTTCAGGATTTACGTTGAGGTTTAACATTCCCATTAAGGCCTTGTTCTCTATGCCAGTACTCATTTGGTACTTTGTTCTGATTTGAGATTAGACAGTTTCAACTGAAGCTGACTGTGAAGCCACAGTCCCATTTCTTCTTATCATGGATTTGATAACAAGAGAAAGTTCCACTTTGGACTAAGTAAAAACCCAGTGTAACTGAGCAGGACCCTGCCATGTCCCCTGTCACTTGTTTGTAGAAAAACTTTAGCCTCCTAGGCCTTGCCCAAGTTCCAAAGAGTAAATTTAATCAGAGAACTGAGAAAATACAGAAACGAAGGGAAACAGTCAAGCAAGACAAGACAATAATAGTTTAGCCATGCAACAAAGTCAAGGACTTTTGTTCCTCTCAAAGGCTATATATAATATCTGAGCCATATCTTGAGCTGTTTTGCAGATACTGAAACCACGACCAGGTAGAAGAAGTTAACTGCATGCTGACCACAAGCACGCAGACCCAGAACAGTTGGTACCATAAGGTTGATGATGTTCACTTCCAATTACCTCACCACCAACCAATCAGAAGAAAGTCCACAAGCTGATCAGGCACCCTGCAACACTCTCACTCACCCTGTCTTTAAAAACCCTTCCCTTAAATCCATTGGGGAGTTCTGGTCTTTTGAGCATTAGCTGCCCATACTCCTTGCTTGGCCTTGCAATAAATGCTTCAATTCTCTTCACCACAGCCAGGTGTCAGTATATCGAGTTTACTGTGCATGGGCAAGCAGACCCAAGTTTGGTTCAGTAACACCAGTCCTCCTGGAGACTCTAAAATGCCCATTCCTCACCACTGTTGGTCCACTGACAAAATGATGGCATTCATGAATCAATATTGGTGGGAAAGAGTAACAAGGTTGCAAAGAGTGCCTACCTCACTTGTTCCACTTGTCCAAAGTGCAACGCAAGGAAGTCTGTTTGAACTGTTACTAAACAATTTAAACTGCCTAATGGATCATTTGAGGTCTGGTCAATATATTTCATACAACTTCCTCTGTCTAATGGGTAGAAATATGTTTTAGTCATGATCTGTATATCTTCACACTAGACTGAAGCCTCCCCTTGCAGAAAGGCCTTTTCTCTGGCCAAAGTCCTTCTGGAAAAGATAATCCCTACCTAGGAAACTCCTCTCAAACTTAATAATGACCAAGAAACTCATTTTACTGGACAGATACTTCAACAACTATGCTGGTTTTACAACATATTCACTTTGCTTATCACCCTCAATGCTCTGGTTTAGTCAAACAAACTAACAGCATTATTGAGATTCAATTTGCAAAATTTGTACAGGCCCTCCAAATACCTTGGCCAATATCATTGCTGTTGGTCCTTCTACATTTCAGATCTACCCTTTTTGGAACTCATAAGCTCTCACCCTTTGAGAGAGTCACAGGATGCCCAATGCACTTGGCTCCTGATTCTTTTGATCCAAAACTGATAAAAGGAGAGATACTCTGATATTGCAAAGGCCTAATTGCTTCTATTAAAAATAACCATATTTTGGTACATCAATCATTTCATAGTGCACTCTCAAGAGACAAAGATCTTAAGCATCAAAGTTTGCAACCTGGAGACTTCATCTTTTGGAAAAGATACCTCCAGAAGAGGTCTCTTCAACCTAGTTGGAGAGGTCTCTTTCAGGCACTGCTAACCAATCCTTGTGTCACCAAACTCCAAGGAATAGATAGACTCTTGGATTCACATGACATATGTAAAGAAAGCATCAAATCCTGATTGGACAGCACATCAACTGGTGACCTGAAAGTAAAGATTTCACAGAACTGAATCAGATGACATTGGATGAGACAGTTTTCCCAAGATATCCAGATTAGGTTTGTTGGAAGTTTGTCACCAAACCTTTGATGATGACGTAAAACTTCAGATGACCTCCAATGTCTATGATCTTGATAACATATGGGCTTCAGATAAAAAGTGCCTGAGAGTTCTCCCTCTTACCCCTCGTTACTCAGATGTGACTCCAATAGGTTTCCAATCTGTGCACTTTCCCTCCAATGTGAGACCCTACACTCACAGTACACTTACAGGAAGAAAGGTGCTTCCTGGCACAGATGGGCAAAAAAGCCACTGAAATTGGAAAACCTGACTCGATCAGCAATGCTTTCAGAGAAAAATCTTGATAAAAAGGGGAAAAGTGTAAAACAAATAATAAACAGCAACCTCAATTAAACAGAGTCAGAAGACCAAAGAGGAAGCTCTCACACTCTGGGACAATAGCAGAGTCCAACAGGAAGAAGGAAGATTCCTCTTTGTTCCTGTCAAGGACTCAAAATGAAAAGCCATGGATCCTTTGTTTACTATGGCCTTCCCAACTTCCTTGCTCCTTCTATAAAAGTATTCTCCTTCCCTTACTGTGTGGGGACTTGCATGTGGCTTGCCAAAGATGCAGACCCCAAACTGCAATTCTCTGCTGATCCTGAATAAACCCATCTTTGTTGGAGAAATATCTTGCAGTCTATTTCTTTCAGGTCAGCACTTTTTAATAGTTCATTTAAGTTATTATTAGGTGTTTATATCAATTTTATACAACACCCTATTGAATTTTTCCTTCCAAACAAATTATAAATTACATTTTATGGTGGAAAGTGCTAAGGTAAAAAACACATCAGGGATGAAAAGGGTAAGGGATTAAGAGATACAAACTACTATGTATAAAATAAATAAGCAAAAAGGATATATTGTACAGCAGAGGGAAATATGGCCATTATTTTGTAATAAGTTTAAATTGAGTATAACCTATAAAAATACTGAATCACTGTATTGTACACCAGAAACTAATATAATATTGTAAATCAACTATACTTCAAAAAAATACATCAGGGAAGAGAAATAGAAAGGGAATAGCAAGCATAGGGTGGCAACTTCACATAAAGTGATTAGAAAGGCCTTTCTGAGAAAGTTATATTGAATTAAAGACCTAAAGGAATTGAAAGAGGGAGTCATTCAGTTATCTGAGAGAAGAGCATTCTGAACGAAGATAACAGCAAGTTTAAAATTCCTTAGAAGGGAATGTGCCAGATGTATTTGAGATGTTAGTACAGGAAGCTTTGACTTTACAGGAAAGTCTGGTTTCGTTTTGCTGTCTGACCTCACGTTCCACAGGACACAAGAAAAAGATTTCAGATTTAGACAGGGGCATGAGATATAGTCAAAAGGAGGCTGTTTAAATCGTATGAGAATTTAACATACAGAGGTATATGCTGAACTGTACGCCGTGGGTTTCTTTTATCAAGCATAGAGATGAAGGACATAAGCATATACCGTGTATATTAGTTGCCTAGGGCTACAGTAACAAAGTACCACAGACTGGGTGGCTTAAAACAACAGAAATTCATTGTCTCAAGTTTCTGGAGGCTAGAAGTTCAAAATCAAGGTGTCAGCAGAGCCATCCTTTATCTGAAACCGGTAGGGAAGAATCTTCCTTTGCCTCTTCAAATTTTTTGGTGATTTGCTGGCAACCTTTGGCATTCCCGGACTTGCAGTTACAGCACCTCAATCTCTGCCTCCATCATCCCATGGTATTCTGCCTGTGTGTCTCTTTCTCCTCTTCTGACAAGGATACCAGTTATATTGGATTAAGGGCCACCCTACTCCAATATGACCTCATCTTAACTAATTACATCTGGAATCACCCTATTTCCAAATAAGGTCACCTTCTGAGCAACTGGGGGGGGGGGTGAGGATTTATTAACGTATCTTTTAGGGGACACAATTCAACCCATAAATCTGGGGTTAACTGTTTAGGCTCAAGGCAGAGAGTGACGGCAGAGTTGTGAGTTTGGGAAACTTCTGAGAAGTAAAGGGATCTTGCCAAAATAACACAGAGCTCTGGGGCTCCTTCTCCACTTGTGCAGGTGGAAGCACTGAAGTCAAGAGGACAGAAAGTTTTTCTTCACGTACTTGGTAAATCTGACCACCCCTAGAAGAAACAGTGACTCCAAGATCTAGTCTGCAGGAAAACTATTGCTTCAAGTTATATTTTTAATTAAGAAATATTTATCATTTCAATAAGTTATACTTCCCAAGAAAGCTAGTAATGATATTTGTGACAGTTTAAAGTGGCTACTTCTCAGTGTCATTCAAAGACATGACTTCCTCTTCTACCAAACATGTCTTTGAATCATACTGTTGAATAGGTCACTTCTTGGTTATTTTCCTGTGTGTGTTGATTCCATGCATGGAATACAGATTCAACTGTGTTCTACTTCAGACCATGGCTCATCTTACATTAGTCTGTTCCTGATCTGGTTTCCTCCTCTTCTTGGATTTTTCCTCCAAGTTTTTAGTTATCCATATTTTTTAAATGATCACTATAAACATAAAGCAGTCATTTGAGATAAATTTTCTAGCATTCAGCCATGAATCTCTGCTTTCCTATCTGGCTTTTAATTCCTTTTTAAAATTTCTCCCATTTTCCTGAGAATGATGGAATATTGACTCATCAAGGAGAACATTTTGAAGAGAGAGGACAATCTTGTTTAGCAAAGGAAAAGATCCACTAAACCCGGGAATTTCCAATCCTCTATCTCTGTTCTGAAAAATAGTTTAGGTGGGATGCCTCTCTGAGATCAAAAAGTAATGAAAGGGCTTCCCTGGTGGCGCAGTGGTTCAGAGTCCGCCTGCCGACGCAGGGGACACGGGTTCGTGCCCCGGTCCGGGAAGATACCACATGCCGTGGAGCGGCTGGGCCCGTGAGCCATGGCCACTGAGCCTGCGCGTCCGGAGCTGTGCTCCGCAACGGAAGAGGCCACAACAGTGAGAGGCCCGCGTACCGCAAAAAAACAAAAGTAATGAAAAACTTTCAAATGTGAATTTGAAAACAAATAGGTTTTTAATCACCAAATGAATTGATGTAATTTAGACAAACTCCTGAAATTATGGTGCCCCCCAAATTAAACTACAAGGCCATTAGTACATACACAAAGCCCAAATACCGATTTAAAAACACAAACAAAGAAGCCAAAGTTTAAAACTCACTTAAACTGAGAAGATTCCATGGGGGAAAAAAGCTGAAGTAAATGGAAAATAGGAAAACAATATATTTAGAGCGCATTATTAGAGAGACCGTCATGGCAGGAGACTGTAAAAGCCAGGGAAAAAATTTTGGTTGCCATAGAAATGTGTCTCTTTAATACAACTTAGAATGATGATAGGATTACAGCAAATAAGAGTAAAGTTGACTAGCGTCAGAAACTGCACTTAGAGGAAATACTTTGAGAGGTCCACTCTAGAGTAGATGATTTGCGGGTTTAGAGTATATGTTCTGAAATAGATGGCCTGGATTGTTGTGAGGATTGTAGCATTTGCCCCATCATGTTCCACTCTCTAAAGTGCCCCATTTTAAAAGCAAACTATGTGGTCACCCTAGTTTTATGGGCCTGTAACTCAAGACTTGTAGTGGAGTTGTCCTGTGTCTACTTAGCTAAAGTGAAACTACATTTTCTAGAACTTCCTTCCCTTTGTAGTTCAAGGTTAGTGTAGACCACAGAGATATTCTGTGTGAGATTTAGAAGGCAGAGGAGAAGCAGCTATATTCTTTGTATTCCATGTAGAAAGTTGATTAGGGACACTATTGCAGCTCACAGATGTTGTCACTGACTCACCCTGTAGATGTGGGGCAGTGGTTCAGGCGACACCTCCATCAGCTCCCATCCAGCTTCCCTCTTTCATCTTCTCCGACATGTAAGCTAGGTAGGAGTTTAATATTGTGATAAAGGGCACCAGCTTCTTTTGCAGATCACCTGAAGTATCAGAGTTAGGTGATAGGATGACTGGAGGCTGTAAGAGACGAAAACAGTCTTCAGCTCATCCTCATGGATTCCAGTTTACCATTATCCTCCCCCATGTCATGTTCATCTTACCTCCCCAAGTGCCTGTCCTGGTGGCTTCAGGCCCAGCACTAATCACAGATGCAACATTCATTTTATTGCATGAGATCACAACCCTGTAATAAATCCCTTGGATAGAACTCTGACACAATGCTTGACAGACAAATAAAATAATTTGCATATGGTTGACCAGTGAAGACAAGGGGTCATTTAGAGTGAGAGTACAGAGTAGATGAGGAAGGTTTTACATGAGGCCATAACGAAATACAGTAGTGCATGTCTCTACAGAGTGCGATGAGCTTGCAAAGCCAGCAGAAGAGAAGTGCAGCCAGATTCGCAAAGGGGGAAACAAGAAAAGTGCTGTGTCGTGAAAGTCAGTGGTGGTTTCAAGAAACAGGAACATTGTCACACGCTCTGTTAAAAACAAGATAACAGGGCTTCCCTGGTGGCACAGTGGTTGAGAGTCCGCCTGCCGATGCAGGGGACATGGGTTCGTGCCCCGGTCCGGGAGGATCCCACATGCCGCGGAACGGCTGGGCCCGTGAGCCATGGCCGCTGAGCCTGCGCGTCTGGAGCCTGTGCTCCGCAACGGGAGAGGCCACAACGGTGAGAGGCCCGCGTACCGCAAAAACAACAACAACAACAACAAGATAACAGGTCCAAAGTTGAGTCAGTCAATCAGGAATTGCCTGATCAGCACTGGTTAGGTAATCTGCCTGATAAATCTTTGCCATTCCTATAAGGAAATAACCAATCTGCCTTTTTGCCTAGTACAGCTCCCTTGTTCCTTTTCCCCACTGTCTATAAAATTACTTCACTGTATAGCTCTTCAGAGATCTCTTCTGTCTACTAGATTGGACACTGACCTGCACATGAATCATTAAATAAAGCCAAAGAGATCTTTAAAATTTACTCAGTTGAACTTTAACACCTCCTAAGGATAAGGAGAACACTAAAACAAAAAAAAGAAAAAAGAAAACCTGCCTCTTGAGCAATATGGAAGCTACTGACGGCCGTATCCAGAGCTGTTTAAGTACACTGACACAGCAGATATCAGCCAGGAGCGGGTAGGAGACAGTAGAATGTGAGAAAGTAAAGACAATGAGCATAGATAATTCTTTCACAAAGTTTCTGAGAAGCCAAGGATGAAGGCAGAGTGATAGGTGAAGGTATACAAGGTGGCAGATAAAGGGATTTTTGAAAAAGAAAGAGTCGTTAGCCTCTGTGTATGTTTGTATATATATATATTTTAATTTTTTTGGCCACACTGTGTGGCCTACGGGATCTTACTTCCCTTACTTCCCCAACCAGGGATTGAACCTCTGCCCTCAGCAGTGGACGTGCCAAGACCTCATCACTGGACCACCAGGGAATTCCTGATATTAGCCAGTTTAATAGCCAGTAGGGTTCCAAGGAAAGATGACAGACTGAACTCACATATTTATTCCCTTTCCCTTCAGAGACTCTGCTAAAATGATAGTAACAAACACAGAAACCTTTTTGATGTAAATATAACGATGAGAACAGAAGAGGGTCTGTGAGGGGATGGGAGATTTTGAAAATGGATGCAAGACTGATAGTGGATAAAGCAGGCCAGGGTAAGCCACAGCCTGAGCTGCTCACAGAAGATGAGCAGATTCACCCCCACACAAACATACACAAGAGAATCAACTGAGTCAGAAACTCAAAGACAACCCATACAATGAAGAACATGCTCCCCTGCTCAGAAAGCCTGGAGCCAGGAATTCCACAATGTGAATTCTATCTCCTACCCACCACAATCTTCTAACCCCCAGCGTCCTGAAGGTGGAGTGGAGGGAAGATAGAGGAAGAGAGACAGGTGAAAATCCAGGGAACCTAATCAGGAGACAGCTCATTGCTGCAGCCTTCTAACATCACCAGATACTACAAATGGGAAATGAGTAGACTACCTGGTGACTCAAATATCACAATTTCTATACTTTATACTTAGAAAAACAGGTCAACTTCAACTTTTTCAAATGCTAGAGGCTTTACCTTTCCAAACTCTAACTTGGTTGAAAGGCTGCTGTCACTGGATCAATGTTTGAAAGTTTGTTTCCTTCTCAGAGATGTCCTGGGGTTTTTCAATTATGAAGTAAAGAAAAGAGTGCAATATCTATTCACTTAAAGCCATATTTTAGACAAATGTTTTCTGCTCTAGCCAAAATCCCTACTGACAGTAAAAGTCGGCTTATTTCTGGGTACTGAGAAATGAAACAGAAATTCTGCAATGATTAACAAGGAAGAAGCCAAGTAAGAAATGTGAACATTTGTGTAAGACTGTTTTTGAATCTATGGATATTTTCTCCATTAAATGATTTAAATGACTAAGACAAACAAACATTACTTGCAAAGCCATGCTGAAGTTTCATTTCGGGGAAATGAGAAGCAGGGCAACATCCGGTCTGGTTCCACCCACTGCATCCTCCGAGCATAGAGGGACAGCAAAGACATATTCACAAATTGGAGCACAATTAAGCACAAGATAGTGAAGAAAAGCCTGAAAGGCATAGAACAAGTTATGTGGTCTCTTCCTTCTGGAGGGTCACAGAAGTTCAAATTACAAATACAAGAAAAGGGATCCTGTCTGCCCAGATTTGATCTTCAGGATTACAACCTGGTTTGAGTGTAGACTAAGATATAGACCATAAAATGAGGGATATATCTGCATTAACCCATACAGTATGGAACCAGGGAGGTTCAATAATGAAGCTAGGGACGAAGTGAGAGAGTAGCACTGACATATATACACTACCAAATGTAAAATCGGTAGCTAGTGGGAAGCTGCTGCATAGCACAGGGAGATCATCTTGAAGCTTTGTGAGGACCTAGAGGGGTGAGATAGGGAGGGTGGGAGGGAGGCTCAAGAGGGAGGGGATATGGGGATATATGTATACATATAGCTGATTCACTTTGTTGTACAGAAGACACTAACACAACACTGTACAGCAATTATACCCCAATAAAGATGTCAAAGAAAACAAAACAAAACAAAACACAGCATTCCCATTTACTGTTATTTAACCAAGAGAAATGAAAACATATCCATAGGAAGAGTTATAATCTAATGCCCATTGCAGCTTCTTCGTGGTAACTTCAAACTGGAAATAACCTTCAGCTATCGAGAATTAATAGATAAACAAATTGTGGTATATCCATACAATAGAATACTCAGTAATAAACAAGCAAGCAAACAAACAAAAAACCAAACAGGTGATTAAAGAAACCACTGCTAAATGCAACCATAATGTCAAAAACAAAATGACAGAAGCCAGACACCATAAAATATGCACTATATGACTCAATTTAAGTGAAATTCTACAACAAACACAACTATAGTGATGAAGAGCAGATCAGCAGTCTCCTGGGGCTCTGGGTTGGGAGAGGTGATCCACTGCACAGGGGCAAGAGGGAAATTGTGGATGATGGAAATGTTCTATATTGTTATCCTAGTGGTGATTATGTGATGGAATATACTCATTAAGACTCATCAATTATGTACTTAAAATTGGTGAATTTTATTTTAAGAATTATACTTCAATAAAGTATGGAAATGTTCTATATTGTTATCCTAGTGGTGATGGAAATGTTCTATATTGTTATCCTAGTGGTGATTATGTGATGGAATATACTCATTAAGACGCATCAATTATGTACTTAAAATTGGTGAATTTTATTTTAAGAATTATACTTCAATAAAGTCACCTTCAAAAACAAAACAAAAAAATAATGAAGCTAAATATATCTGGCTGAAAAATCCTCATTCTTTTCTTACCATGATGATGCCACAGCAAAGGAGAGGGAAACAAAAAACAAAGCTTAACTGTTTGGTAGGGCCCTGTGCTAGGCCCACTAAACTTGTTATTCTATCTGTTTCTCTTAGTGAAACTTCTGCACGGTATTATCCCCCCATAAAGCTGCAGAAACTTCAGTTTAGAGAAGGACAGAGAGAAAAATCATCAATTCATTCAGAAATTATCTCCTGACCACATATTATAATCCAAGAGTTCTGCCAACTGCAAGCAGAATAAAAATGAATACAAGAGCATCGCATCCTTAGTGAGAGTGACAAAGCAAAGACGGACAAACAAAAATTACTAAAAAGATCACACAGCCACTTATAAAGTCATCAAAAAGATGAGGTCAGGTCAGAGGCAGAAAGAGAGAGAGACCTTAAGAAGTTCCCTTCAGGTGGATCTTTGGCTAGAAGAAGATACTAAAAATTATATTCAGAATTCATAAGAGAATGTGACCAAATAATTATAAAGATCACCTGAAAGGATAATTTTATAAGAATATCCATTAAATAACAATTAAAAGATTAATAATGATGAGAAAACTGCTCACATTTTATGCTATATTACACTTATTTATAAAGCACAAGCAACTAAAATGGTATGCTATTAAGCAAAAGTTAAAAGATCAAAGAATTCAGTGAAAAAGACCAAAAACAGAAATTTGATATAAGATAAAGTCAGCATTTCATGTAAGTACAGAAAGGAGGGGTGCTCAGCAAATGTGAGTGGAAAAAAATGGTATATCATTTAGAAAAATATTTGATAGATAATGACACATACTTTACATAAAAATCCAAAAGTACAAAAATCCCATAGAAGTGACAAATATTTTGAGTAACTTATACTATTTCAGTGAGAAAGACCTTGTAATAAAACCAAAACCGGACAATATTAAGGAAAATATCGACAGATCTGATTTCATATAAATTTAAAACTTTTACATAGCAAAAATAAAGCAAAACAAAAACAATTACATTTAAAGATACAACAGAAAAGAAAAAATATCTGCTGTATATAATAAAGACAAAATTTTGCCATCCTTAATATGTAGTTTATTTTAAAATGTATAAGTAAACATGAAAAAATAAACACATCATAGGATAATGGGTAGAATATTAAAATGCATAACCAAACAGCTGAAATAAAAAATATAAATAAATCTTAGATGTCATTAATATCCAAATAAGCTTAAAAAGAAACAAAATAAAAAGTTAACAGAAGTTAAAATAAATAATTATGCCACTGTTAACCAGCAAGTATGGAAATGGAAAACTCTATATACTGCTGGTAGAAATATAAACTAGTACACTGGAGGACAATTTCATAATGTATATCAAAAGCCTTAAAAAAGGACATGACCTAACAGTTTTACTTCTAGGAATTTATTCTAAGTAAATACATAAACACATACAAGCTAATTATGGAAAGTACTTGTCATAGAATTGCACATAAAAACAAAATGTGAAAAACATTTAAAAGTTCATTACTTTGAGCTTGCTAAGGAGAAAAGTGGTCTATCTTTTCAACAGAATTTAATACAGAAATTAAGAAAAATGAGGCAACTCCTTGTACATCTACAGAGAAAAAATATGAGAACATATTAAATAAACAAAGTAAATTATAAATAGATGTATATAATATGATCCAATTTTGGTAAAATAAAGAAACTATTACTATTTTATATGTTCAAAAGTCATTGAGCTGCATTCTCTGTTCTAGCTACTATTCTAAAAGGTAGTGACTCAAGAGTTAAAACAAAGAAAAAGATAAAGTCCTTATTTTTATAAAACTTACATTCTAGTGGAAAGAGACAATAAATAAACAAGCAAATAAATAGTATGTTAGATGATGATAAGTGTTAAGAAGAAAAAATTATAGCAAAATAAAGAGGTTAATGAGCACTGGGCATAAAGGATTGCTATTTAATATAGGGTCATCAGGAAAGACTTTTCCGGGTACAGTGAAATATGAGCATAATTCTGAAGAAAGTGAAGGTATGACTGGGAAAAAAAAAAATTCTTCAAACAGAATAAGAGCAAAGGCCCCAAGATGGAAGCATGCCTGAAGACCAACAGGGAAGCCAGTATAGCTGTAGCACACAAAAACAAGGGACAGAGTGGTCAGAGAGGAAACTGATATAGGGCCTTGTGGGACATTGCAAGAAATGTTACTTTTGCTAAGAGTGAGATGGGAAGCTCCTGGAGACTTCTAAGCAGAGGAGTGATATCTTGCTTTCAATTTAAAAGGGTCACTGTCCATACCGTGTGGAGAATAGACTGAGAGAGATGGGGTAGACTACAATGACAATGACAATACAAGGGAATGAGTTAGAAGACTACTGCAACAATCCAGGAAAGAGATGATAGCAGCTTCTATAGGATGGTGGTTAGTGCTACACATGGTCTGTGGCCTGATTCAGGATATATTTGATGGTAGAACCAATAAGACTTGCTTGAATTGGATATGTAAACAAGATATCTGGGATAACCAGTTTGAGGGTTCAAAAATATTCCCCTAAAATGGTATCCCAAATTACATCAACTCCAAGCCTCTATTTGACCAAACTAACAAAAATCCTGGATCTGCTTCCCCCTCAATATGACCCCAAACCCAAGGGGTACCGTTAGTAATTAGTAATCTCTTCTAATGCTCTCAATATTCACTAATGGTACCAGAATGCAGTTGAATCCCTTTCAGAGTGAGCAAAGTCCACAACTGCTCCCATATTACTGGCAGCTATTCCCTAAGTCCATCCTTATCACTTCCATGGTGGCCACTCCTCCGAATTAAGCTTCTGACTTGATTGCCCTTTGCACTCCACCTGGCCATTCTGAAAATCCCTCAGGTTCTTCAAATAGGGGCCACCCTAAATCCCCATCCACTACAAATTCTCTACATTTACTTTTCTAGATTCATATTGGTGTATATTTATCCTGGATTCTAGAGTATTCGATATCATCAATTATAACAATTGTCATAATGTCTAGAAAGGCATAGGAGGTTCTCCTCTTGGCTTGGTGATGGAAGCTTCCTTGAATTCCATCTTCTGTTTTTCATAAACAGTTTCAATATCCCCATCTGAGGTTGAGATGGAGTTTACACTGGAGGGTCCTTTAAGCAGGACTTGAATGGGAAGAAGAGATGGAAAGAATTAATTTTTTGAGCCCCTACTTTAGGTTAAGCCCAGAATTGTCTCATTTCATCAATACAATGAAAAGTAGTAAGATGAAATGTTACTGAACTAAACTTGAGTCCACTAGCACTCGCATAGTAAAGCCGATCTATTGACATCAGGTTGTGGTGAAGGAATGTGCTGTGCTCGTTTCAGGGCCACACAAGGAGTATGAGTAGCTAATGCTCAAAAGGTCCAAATTCCCCAGTGGATTTCAGGAAAGTCTTTTTATTTTAAGGCAAGGTGAGGGAGAGAATCACAGGTGCATGATCAGCTTGTGCATAATTCTCAGATTGGTTGAAGGTGAGGTAACAGGGTGGTGTCACAGGGGTTAACATTGTCAGTCTTCAGACTCCAGTCAGTCTGGGGGCCATGTGCTCACAGTCATCATGCAGTTAACTTCTTAAACCTGGTGGGTGTTTTATAGTATCTGCAAAACAACTCAGGAAGTTGCATCAGACACCATTATCTATGTACTTCAGGAGGGAACTAAAGATTCTGTGACTTTGCTATATGGCTGACCTATTGTTACCAGTTCTCCTGGCCCAACTGCTATTTTTTTGTTACTACAAGTTTACATTCTTTCAATCATTAATTCTTGAGCCAGGCTTCCTCAGGGGACTCCTGGGAGACTAAAGCTTTTCTACAAACAAGGCAGGTTGAGCACATGGGAGGGCAGGCAGTTCTGTCCTGGGAAGGCCTCATAGGGTCCAGCTTAGTTACTGAAAAACTGAAAGATTAAATGAGTGGCCCAACGTTGCATAGTTAGAAAGTGGTGACAATGGAGTTTAAGTCCACTTTCCATATAAATACATGACTTCAAGGAGACTAATGTCAATAGCTATCCCTTAACTGGACAAGTCAGCCCAAATTTTTGTATCCCTGTCATCGGCAATGATAATGCCACCTGAATATTCTCTCAGAAATTCATATTTTCTGAAGTGAGTAGATTGGAGGTATGATCAGACAGCTGAAGCAGGAAAATCTCAGGGTTCACAGGAGAAAAGGAGGATGTTCTTCCTTTCTACCTTGTCTGGCAAGCAAAGCACTACTGGTTGCAGCTGGGCACTGCCCTGAAAGACAGGGAGAGAAGTCCACTGAAGGCAGGATCTGATGCCTCTGTGTCTTTCCCTTTATGATACAGTGATTTATACTAAGAAATATATACTTGATCTTTGTCCCAGTTCCTGACACAGGGTTCTTCAAACTCATAAATTCCTAAGTTATAAGAGTGGTAGAAGTATATTTTGTTCTAATGAGGCAACTCTGGGTGGGTTCCTGGATGGGTGATGGTCACCAGAAAGACAAAGCCATGATTAGAAGTTTCATATTTTCAGGCCTCCACCCTCCATTCTCCAGAGAGGAGAGAGGGGTTGGAAATGAAATTAACAATAGATCAATATTATGTGTCATAGCCTCCATAAAATCCCAACAGCATGGGGTTTGGAGAGTTTTCAGTTTGGTGAACACATCCACATACCAAGAGGGTGATGTACCCTAACTCCACAGAGACAGAATCTCCTGCACTCAGAACCCACCCAGACCTTTAGTAAACATAAGTAAGTGTTCCCTGAGTTCCTTGAGCCGCTCTAGCAAATATATCAAACCTGAAGAGGCGGTCTTGGGAACTTCTGATTTGTAGCCAAGTCAGACAGAATTTGAGGGTAATCTGGGGACCTACTACTTGCAATTGGCATCTGAAGCCAGCAGCAGTCTCCTGGGACTGAGCCCTTAAACTGTGGGATCCAACAGTATATCTAGGAAGATACATAGTGTCAGAATCAAGTTAAATTGTAGGACAACAGGCTGGTGTTGCAGAATTGCTTGCTGTGGGGAAACCCCTCCATGCATCTGGCACTGAAACAAAGGAAAACTGTGTTTTTACTAAAACACCTAGGTTATCTGATTTTTCTTCCCCGTCTTCCTCTCTTTTGATGGGATTCAGTGAAGCTTGCCCCAAGATGTGCCACGCTGCCATACAGATTATTTCCAGACAAGCAAGGTCCAAAAGACCCAGGAAGAATCTTGGAACTTCCACCTAACTGCCTAAGATAATTTAATATAGACAGACTGTTCCAGGAGGGAGATATCACTATAGATAACTATATGACACTAAAGATAACTACATGACACTATAGATAACTACAGTATATTATGAACTAGGAGTGGTAGACAGCGTAGTGGTAGCAAGGCCAGTTTAATCAAAGTCCTTCCGTATCCCATTCTCTCTAGATGGCCCAGTAAACATTTGTTTAACAAACATTAAATCTCTACATTTCCCTGTGAATCACCTTACTTCCCTTTGAAATCCCAGATCCTTACCTCCTTCTCCTTAGTCCTGTAAAATAAATAAATGTACCTCATCTTGCCTTACTGTCTTTCAAATTTCTCATGCTTATGTTAATCCTCCATATATATGTATTAAATTTGATTTTCTACTGTTAATCTGTCTTATGTCATTTTAATTATTTGACTAGGCAAAAGAAAGAAGAAGGCAAGAGGAGAAATACCACCCACCCCCTTTCTTCGTTGGCAAGTATCACCCACCAGATTTCAAAAGACTCCCTCAAAAGACATATTCTCTTAGCCAAAGATGAGCCAGCTAAAAGGAAAGGGTCAGGGGAAAATGCCAGGCAAGAGAGACCCAGTGATCTCAGCTGCCCTTCTCTCTGTAATCAATGGATTAGAGATGGACTGGCCCATTCCTCAGGATTTTTAGCCGAAGCTGAAAGTAGGGCTGAAATTAGGGTGAAGCAAGTGAGGCACCTAGAGTACAAAATTTAAGCACTCTCTCACTCTCAATTTCCATTCTACCCTGGGTTCCTCTCTTGCCTCACTCTAGTTTCAGTTCTGGATGGAACCCTGGGTGGATTACTGGCTCTCTCTAGTATCACTGCAGAGGTCTGGGTGAATTCCTTTTCCCTCAGTTTATTCAGAATAAGGCTATAATTTTTCAAAGAGAACATAAGTTAAAAACTGGCAGTAAAAAAAGAAACAAAAAAGCCTGGAGAAAACATCTTTCAAAAAACATTCACTAATCATTTAACCGAAGTTCACGTTAAAAACAAACATTTCTTGGAATTGAGAGAAAACCAAAAGATGAAACCAAGAGTCTGTCCTCTGTATTGGGGGTTGACCTGGAGGAACAGGCGGTAACTGTGTGGTGAAATGAACCTGTTTGTGAATATGATTTTGATTCTATGGGATTGCTTTAATTCCTTCATTAATTTACACATTTACTGAAATCTTAATCAAATTAAACACTGGAAGGAGCACTGCAGCTGAAGACACTCCACTTGATGTTTCTTGTTCTGACAGATTAGATCTTCAAACAATGTGCTGGGGAAAAAAGAATTCATATTTGAATGTCTGCTGCAGGCCAAGCACAGGGTGGGATTAACCTATCTCATTTTATCCTCATTAATGTATGTGAGGTGGGTAGTGCTACTGGCACAAATTCATTCCACCACCTGGCTGCTTCTCATTACTTCGGTCGCCCCTCCACACTCAAGACGTAAGCAAACATAGCTAGTCACTGTTGGATCCCGGACTCAAATTAATGACTGACATTTAAACTCTTGTTTACTAGAAAACACCTACACTCCTATTCTAAAAGTAGGAAAAGTGAAGTCTTATTGTTAGCACACCATGCCAACTGCCCTTATACCTTCTTTGTGCCTCATGTCAACTCACTGAAATTAATATTATATAATATATATTAATATATAATATTATATATTAATATTATATACTAATATATTATATATATTAATGTTATATATTATATTAATATATTATATATATTAATATATAATACTATATATTAATATATAATATTAATATCCTCACATATAACTAAGGAAACAAGCTCTGACAGATATGATAATTTCCTTATTCAATCATCACACATTTTGTTCATCTATATGTTTCATGCACTACATCTGGGATATAATGATGAAGAAGACAGATCCCCCACAACTGGGACGAACACAGGGAGGTGGGATGTTTCAGGTTTGGGGGATGGGAGAAATCAGATAGACAAGCAACAGCTACAGTGCAGCACAACATGATAGGAGCATCATTAAGAGTGGTATAACTGCTCTGAGAGCACAGTGCAGAAGAGCTCACTAAAGGTCCATGTAGTGGAGATGTGCAGGTGTACTGGGAGTGGTAAGGGGAAATATGAAACAATGTGGGTAGACTTTCTAGAGGACCTGGGAAAAATGAGTATGATGTTCACCTCCAAGAAGACGTGTGTAGACATATAAAGCTTGAAACTGAAGAACACAGGAGCAGGAGGTACTGATCTACAAGCAAAATTATAATGAATTAAATCATGCAGTAAGATAATAATCAATGAAACAAAATGCTTTACATGGGATTTAGGTGTGAGAGAAAACAGTCAGGTTTTTAACATTACTAAAAAGCTCTAATATAAAATATAGACAACTGTAAAATTCTCTTTCTCACCATAAACACACAACATGCTGTTAAGAATTTATCTCGCGGTAGTGTTGAATCATCCAAATCCGCTAATACAATGTTGGAAACATGGTTAATTTTCAAATCAACCACAAAAAACAAAACAAACAAACAAAAAAACAGCAAGTTCTAGAGAGATCTTTTATAGGAAATAAAACCTAAGAAGTTTCATTAGCACTGAGAGCATGCTTCCTCTTTGTCCTTGGGTGACTTGAGAGCTAGAACAGTAAAGCAGTTAAAGCAACTTCCCTGAGGAAGACACTCGAATGTGCCCATGTCTCTTCTCCTAAATTCTTTCCCTATCCTGTTTCTCCCATGTTCTTTATCTGGTGCTCACCCCATTCCACCACTGATTCACACATGCATGCACACACATATACCAACATTAGTCTTCCATTTGCAGTTATTTTAACACCCAGGAATCACAATATAAACAAATAAATGAATTAACGAATAAATAAATAAATAAATAAGCAGGATTCCTTTAAATCAGCTGATTTCTTTTAAAGGGAGAAAAAACAAAACCGAAAGTAAAACCAGTTTTTCACTTCCTGTCTGGAGGATATAATAAGGCCCTTTGACACAGAGGCAGCTGAAATCTAGGCTGAAGATTTCAGTCAGCAAACTACCAGACTCCGGGAAAGAACCAGCTCTACTTTCTCTGTAATATCTCTGGAGCAACCTGAAGACAGGAGCTTGGCCTCAAGAAGACAGGTAGGTGAAGGAAAAGGACGGAAATGGGACAGACAAAGAGATACAATGACATACTCAGAGACTAAAATAAAAACAGAAATAGATGGAAACAGGCATAGGGACAGTCAGAGACACAGGCAGATTAAGGCATGCTAAGAACACAAATAGGAACCTGGCTTTCTCCTTGTTCCAATAAACAGCTCCAAATCTGGGGGAAAGGGAGTACATTATCGAAACAAACAACTTGGTAATTTTTATTGTCAACTAAAAATAAATCTAGACTTAGGTAAAAAGAGACTATTTGAAAGGATTATTGCAATAGGGGAAAGAGACTATTGTAATAGAGAAAATAATCCAAACATAGAGCTTCAAGCATCTCAAAGGTCAGGCAGAAAGGAATATTCTTTTAGAGGAAAGGGTCAGCAGGCTAAGAAGAACACAGTATAGAGGGAGTGGGATAATCAGGGAATATTTTATCCTTAGGAGGGATCATTAAGGAGAGGTTGTATGCAGGGTCAGGAGGAGGGTGAGTCAAAGTTAAGGGGACTGAAAAGGAGAGAATTTTAACTAATGTTTAGTTTCAAACACTTTCCAATTGATCAGGGGGACAAACAGCTCAGTGAATCCTTTATGAGGCAAAGAATGGAATTTAAAGGGTCTGTGTCTGCTGCTATATTTAAAATAGGTAACCAACAAAGACTTACTGTATAGAAATAAATAAATAAATAAATTTAAAAGGTGTGGGGGGGCGGTCTGTGTCTGGCCTCCCTATAAGTAATAAAGGGACACACAGATGAGTTTATATAAGTCATATGGGGAAAGGTGGCTCTTTGCAGTAAACTAATTCTCAGAACACAAAAGGGTGGATGGATTTCTTTAACCATCACTGCTTTCCAGGAGTAAAGGACTCAAGAAAAGTTTAACTTTGTTATTATGATTCATGTAAGTAACAGGTGCTATGGTAAGCACAGAGAAGAGAGGAACTAACTCAACCTGGAAGAATAAAGGAAGGCTTCACAAATAAGGAGAAACCTGAATTGGGTTAGAAGCATAGTGTCCTGGGAAGTGCTCATGTAACATAATATTTTAGGGGAGGAAACAATTTCCCTTCTAGATTTTTTGGCTGGTTTAATAACTGAGTTGACATAAAACAGATTAACGGGAGAAAATTAAGTTTAATTATATACTTACAAGATCCCCACCAAGACATGAAGACTCAAAGCAATCTGGCAGTTGAGGCATATATACTATCCCAAGCTAAGGAGAAGGAAGTAGGAGTGTAGGGCTTCAAAGGCGAGGAAGACAGTTCACAAGATGAGAAGAGCAAATGATTGGTAAGCAAATGTTTGCCATGCCATGCAGGTACATCTTTCTGATATAAAAAGTTGTCTCTGGTAATAGCTCTCTCTGGTACAGGCCCTCTATATGATTCTTTCAGGCAGTTCAAGGAGAGGTAAAAAGTTTTCCTGGGGCTTCCCTGGTGGCGCAGTGGTTGGGAGTCCGCCTGCCGATGCAGGGGACACGGGTTCGTGCCCCGGTCCGGAGGATCCCACGTGCTGCAGAGCGGCTGGGCCCGTGAGCCATGGCCGCTGAGCCTGAGCGTCCGGAGCCAGTGCTCCGCAACGAGAGAGGCCACAACGGTGGGAGGCCCGCGTACCGCAAAAAAAAAAAATTAAAAAAAGTCTTCCTGAGTCTGCTGGGTCTTAATTGCCTTCAGCTCAAAACAGTCCACATGCCAAAGTGGCGGATTTGGAGGTGGCATATTCTGCTCCCCCTCAACATACAGGGTTAAGAAAACTGTGAGACTGAGGACAGATGACAGAGTATAGTTTCTAAGAGAAGTAAGTGAACTAGATGTTAGGAAAAGGAAAAAGAGTGGTTGTGAAAGGAATTGGGTTAATTGTTGCCAGATTGTGAGGGGTCTTGAATGCCAGGGCCCAGTAATTTGATCATATCATAAACCAATGAAGGGTTTGCAAGTTTTGTAAACAAGTAAATGATTTACCTACAAGTTTCAGGATGCAATGTGAAAGATGGACCACAACAAGGATAGAGATAACAGATTCAAGAGCTTCTCATACAGAGCAGTCAAACAAATAGAGCAAACTAATGCCGAGCATTTAGTAAGTAACTAACAAGGACCACAGTTTAGGGGAAAAAGTAGGGAAAATGGGCTTCCAAGAAATAAAAGGTGCCCACATCACCATTTCCCCATCAAAAAGGAATGGATACCCCCAAATGGCTAGACTTAGGAATTCAGGATGAGTTTCTAACTGGATAAGCTGTTCAACACAGTTAATCCAACAAGTCCAAAGAGGAGCTAAAGGAATAATAAAATCTATAATAGGAGGCAGAGACTAAGAGGCAAGCTAAAATTTTATTACTTTTTTTTATTGAGCTATAATTCACATATAATATTATTCTGTTGTGCAACATGATTCCATATGTGTATATATTCCAAGATGATAACCAAAGTCTAGTTAACATCCATCACCACACAGTTATAGTTTATTTTTCCTTATGATGAAAAATTTTAAGGTCTTCCTCTTAGAAACTTTCAAATACACGATGCAGTATTATCAACTATAGTCATCATGCTGCACATTAACATCCCCAGGACTCATTCATTTTATAACTGGAAATTTCAGCCTTTGTCCTTCACCCATTTTGCCCTCCCTCTCCCCCACCTCTGGCAACCACCAACCTGTTCTCTGTATCATTTAGTTTGTTTTTGGTTTTGCTTTGTTTTCATTTCCATATGCAAGTAAGATCATATGGTATTTATCTTTGTCTGACTTATTTTACTTAACATAATGCCATCAAGGTCCAACCATGTTGTTACAAATGGCAGAACTTCCTTCCTTTTTTTTTTTTTTTTTTTGCGGTACGCGGGCCTCTCACTGTTGTGACCTCTCCCGTTGCCGAGCACAGGCTCCGGACGCGCAGGCTCAGCGGCCGTGGCTCACGGGCCTAGCCACTCCGCAGCATGTGGGATCCTTCTGGACTGGGGCAAGAACCCATGTCCCCTGCATCGGCAGGCGGACTCTCAGCCACTGCGCCACCAGGGAAGCCCCCTTCCTTTTTTTTTTACTGCTGTATAATATTCCATTAGAAATGTACCACATTTTCTTTATCCATTCATCCATCAATGGACATTCATGTTGTTTCCAACTTTGGTTATTGTAAATAATGCTGGAATGAACCTGGTGGGGGAGAGGGAGGAGTTTTTCAAATTAATATTTTCTTTTCCTTTAGATAAATACTCAGAAGTGGCATTGGTGGATCATTATATTTGACAGAAACTGGGAAAGGCTGGACACTACATAAAGAGTCTAAAGCAGCTCACGATTAGCAGCAGAGCCTTTGAACGCACATTCTCTAACTACATATCGAAAGCAGCCTCAAGTTAGTCTCCATCCCATTATCTGCTTGTTTCTTTCCTAGCACTTAAAATAATCTGAAATTATTTTGCTTATTCAAATACTTACAAGTTTATGGTTTGCTTCCCTCCACTAGGGGTAAGGGCAGGTATCTAACCTGCCTTATTCATCAATCAACACACAATACTTAAAACATTTCCCAGCATGATGATAGCCCTCAATAAATATGTGTGAAATAAATGCTGAAATTTTAAATCTTTGCCAAACTTCCAATCCATGGTACTTGTATGATCTAGTTCACTCAAAGGCACATTATCATGATGGGTACAGAGAGAAGGGATGGTCAACAAAGAGGAGCTCCCTAGATTCTTCTATTGTTTCTCTGATATCAGTCTGCTTTAAACTTATCTGTAAATAAACCAGATTTTTCATTTGTTTAATACTCAAACTCTTTATTCTAAGAATAGGAGAATATTTCCAGGATATATTAGAGTTGTTGTTACTGTTGTTGTTATTAATTCTGTACAACATTTGATGTATATTTTCATTATGGAGAATCAGGCCATACTGCCGCTCTGGGAAATATTCTTCTATTGTTTCTTTGATGGTTTTTCTCAAACATCCTTTCTGATCTCTCCTTCTGAAAACCATATTAGACTCAGTCACATGTTGGCAGCATTTCTGGATCTAGCCTGCCTGTCTCCTTAATGAGCTTTATAGCTCTTCATAGCCCTTTCCATGTCTTTATCCTTTGAAGTTAAATTCTTAAAGATCCCTCAGTTGAACATTCTAGCATAGTAGTGGAACCTTCATGTGTATTCATTCAAATACTGAGACAGAAAGAACACTTCAGTTGGAAACTAAGAAGTAAAGAATCTCAAAGGAGATATCTTCATGTTCAGGCCAACAGGAATGGCAAATTTGGTTTTTTCACTCCCATCTTTTCTCCATTAAAAATGTCTCCTTAGAATAGGGTTGGTTTTTTTTTTTTCAAAATATGATTGAACACTTGGTAGCATTTATAAAATTAAAGTTGGGGGGTTTATAAAAACCTTAGTTCCTCAGCAATAAGCTAGACATCCCATGTCAGATTCTCTGTGAGTGGGGCTGGGAACCCACATTTTAAAGATGTCCTCAGGTGATTATTATCCAAAATAAAGACTGAGAACAACTACTTTGAAAGATTAACTCATACTTTTAACTTTAAATTGGTTTAAAACCAAGTCCAGTTCGATCCGTCAGGGGAGTGAGGACATTACAATCCTTAACACTGCCATTAATTTGCTGCAGTTTCTGCCTTCTTTAAATCTATCTCTATAATTTGGCATTCAAACAGACCAAAACTGTATGATAAGCTAGGTGGAGAAATCATTGTCAAAATCTTTCCAGCACCACAAAGTATGGGCAAATAATCTACCTCTTGGCCACAAGTCCTTCACTGTAGGCAACACTGAAGTAGACAAGAACTAAAAGACATCTTTTCTTCTCCTCATCCTTCTTCCTACTACCCATATCTCTACTTCTCTTTCATTGACACAACCCCGGTATCAGCTCTGAGGCACACAAAGCTACAAAGAATGGCTTGTTGCCTTGGGCAACTATTGGAACAAGTGCCTTATACACAGCACTCAGCTATACACACTATTTTACATGTATTTTTCTTAGAGAATAAGTCAGTGAAAAGACACAACATGGCCTTGAACAAGGATGTAAGTCTTCGACTGTTAATAGATCCTTGCTGGAACTCACAAAGTTGAATTTTTATGTGACTTCAAGGATTTCTTCCCAGACACTCTAGACAGGGGTGGGAAGGAGGGATCCTGGTATACACCTTAACTGTAAAACTGATTTACTTCTGAGGAAAATACTAGTGTGTCTGGACCTACATACACCTAGTAAAGGCCACTGCATTAGTCTTCAGCAGAGATCATTTTGTTAGGTTACATAAATACCAGGGACTCAGTCTTTAGCAAGGACTAAATATATGGATTGATTTCCACAATACACTTTCTCTAGTCAATATAAAGTCTTACTTGTACCATTCTGCTTAGTGAGCAAAGGTTGTGTCCACTGTGGTATAAACCAATGCTCCCAAATCACTGGCAGATCACCTCCTAATGTGGGGATATATCCATGGTCTGCTAGCTCCCTTCCGGGAAGGTCATCTTGAAAAATGTCTTCTGACACATTCAACTCCTATCCAATGCCCAGCAGACTTACTCATGCAGAGTGAGAAGAGCCTGACAGCGTAACAGGACACACAGACTCCCCAACTCCAGTGTCAGGACAATATCTGTCCAAATCTGAACCAGCCTGTCCAGTGGAGACAATCATTGAGGAGTCTGCCCTCCTCCCTATGTGCCTTTGTCTGTGCCCTTGAAATGACAGCTATGAGAATTCTAGCTCAACAGGCTTAGCTCTAAGTCTTAGAAAGAAAAAGCAGCTGCAGCTACTGTCCTACCCTTTTGGTTCCTTCCTAACCTATTTGGAGGTCAATGGCTATGGGATTTCAAAGGCTGAAGAGGCTTTCTTTGGGTTACAGTCTCCCACATTTCCTAAAGGAAAGAGACTCCTCGTTCTGAGACAACAAGAAAATAACTAAAACATTAGCAGAAAAGAGACACAGCATCTCCCTTAACTTTCAGTCTACACCAAAATGATGAAAGTTATTTTCCATGTTGCAGCAATTTCTATGGCTAATATTTCCCATTATCTCATGGCAGAAGCACCAGGAGACAGGAAGCCACCTCTGAAAGTTAACCTTCAGGATCAGCATTCCTGACTGCAGCTGTGGTATGTAGTTTCTAGTTAAAATTTTAAAAGAAAGAAAGAAAAAAAAAAGCATGGCCTTAATTTAGACCCTTCTGTCTTGACTGATCCTTTCATTCCCCAATGTATGTAAGCTTCCCAATCTTTATTGTACTTGATATATTGTCATCAAACCCTATATTTATGCTCCCTGGAGTGGTGGGTCTGCCATTCTACTTTCAGTTTTCATAGTCTCCTGCAGATTAGAGCCTGCTCCTCTACCTTGGGGAGCTTCTCATTTTCCTACATGTCCATTCCTGGTCCTATAGGATCCTATGGCCCTTGGGCCTTATTCATCCCATTCAAGCAGCCCTTGTCTCTTTTCATGATGTTTTCCCCATTACACTTGCCACTTTTCTGGTTACTTTGGTTCCTAGGCCAATCTTAATTAGATATCCTCTCTGAAAATTTGCCTCTACCACCTGGAATAGGTGTAGGCACCAAATGAATTCCATGTACAGAATAGCTCAGCTGCAATCCTGAGCCACCTAAACTCCAAGTCCCTTTGGCCAACTAAAAGGATGTCTTGAAGGTTATATGTCTCCCCAGATAACAGCCATCCTACTTGTTTCCTTGGCATACACTCCCTGGGCTATGCTTCCCTTAATTCCTTTTCTATACTCTACCTTGATGCACTGAAAAGTTCCCTGGAACCTAATCTTCCTATGTATTCCTTCTAAGTTCTCTGGTTTAGCTCTTCAAGTCCTCACTAACAGCTCCTCTCTCCAGATTTTCCTAAAATGTGAGGCATGCTCTTATTACTAGGAGAATCAGATTCTCCCTTGGCTTAGTGGTGGAAACCTCCTTTAGGTCCTCCTCCCCTTCAGTGGGATTTACCTCATTGAGTCCCACATCCCTTTGGGCACTGAGACTGTGGTTTCAACAGCGCTTTAAAAACATTAAATGATAGGAGGAGTTAACATTGATTGAACCCTTAGAATAGGTCCAACACTGGGCTGAGCATGTTACATATTTTGTCACTTGGCACACAGATGAGGGTAGCTCCATGATTCGAGGCCTATGGAATGCCCTCCCCCTGCTGCTAGCTAATAGAATGTGGCATAGATGAAGGAATTTTTCAGATGAAATTAAGGTCCAGAATCAGTTGATTTTGCATTAGCCAAAAGGAATATTATCCTGGCTAGGCTTGACTTAATCAGGGAAAAGACCTTAAAGAGCGACTCGGCCTTTCTTTAGAGATAATTTTCCCTCCCGCTGGCTTAAAGAAGTAAGCTACCATGTTGAAGGAGGGCCTACAGAAAAGCTATTGTGGCAAGGAACTGTGGACAGTCCTAAAATCATAAGGAGATGAATTGTGTCAACATGTGTAAGCTGAAAGCAGCTTTTCTCCAGTTGAGGCTCTAGATGAAAATACAGCTCAGTCAACACCTGGAGTGCTGCCTTGTAAGACCTTGAGCAGAGGACCCAGCTAAGCCATGTCAGACTCCTGACAGAAATTGTGATATAATGTGTGTGTTTTTTAAGATACTAAGTTTGTGGCAATCTATTTTACGATAATATAAAAATAATACAGATTTTGGTGCCTAGAAGTGGTACCTAAAACTTGGGAACAGCTATGGAATCAGGAAAGTGAGCAGAAGCTAGAAGAACTTTGAAGAGCATGACAGAGAAAGCCTATATACCTTCGACAGACTGTTAGAAGAAATCCAGACTTTAGGTATCCTGCAGTGAGGGCTCAGAAGAAATTGAGGGACATGTTATTAGAAACAGAAGGAAGAGGATTCGTGTTATGTAGTGATAGAAAGCTTAGCAAAATTATGTCCTGGAGTTATGTACAAGGAAATACTTAAAAGCTGGTTTTATAGTTAGGGAGACTTCCAAGTGAGGTGTTAAAAGTGCCTCCTGATTTCTTCTTGCTGCTTGTGATAAAATGTGAGAAATGAAAGATAAATTGGGGAAAGAACTGTTAAACAAAAAGGAGCCAAGGCCTTACAATTTTGAAATTTCTCAGCCTCTGCAAAGGGCAAAACCCATTAGAATAAAGAGATTCACAGTCTTGAATCTCTGTTGATTATGATTGTACAACCTTTCCCTAAAACCTCAGAAAGATTAAAAGGTAAAGGAATCAGGCACAAAAATGGTCCCTTCAAGAAGATAAGCGTTTGCCTCACAGATATCAACGAAATTAGAAGTCCTCTAGGAAGCTTAAGGTCACTGTTCCCTACTATCTCAGCAGGAGGCCAAGGCTTTTCCAGAAGGGTTTGTCTGGAAAAGAACCATAGAAGTAGCTTTTGTCTAAAGGAGTGAACCCCACTGAAATCTTTAGAAGATCCACAAAGTTCTTGAGAAAATTTGTTCAGCAGAAACACTGCTAGCTGTTGTTGGATGGAGAGTCTGTTTACGTCTATCAGATCTAGCTGGTTTAGTGTTGTTCAACTACCCTGTTTCCTTACTGATCTTCTACCTAGTTGTTTTTATCCATTATTGAAAGTACAGCAATGAAATCTCCAACTATTATTTCAGAACTGTCTATTTCTGTCTTCACTTCTCAATGTTTGCTTCCTATGGTTTGGAGTTCTGTTGTTAGGTTCATAGGTTTATAAGTTTTATATCTTCTTGATGGGTTGACACTTCTATCAATATTTAGTGTTCTTCCTCGTCTCTTGTAACAACTTTTGACTTAAAAGTCTATTTTGTCTGATCTTAGCATAGATACCTCAGTTCTCTTTTAGTAACTATTTGCCTGGAGTGACCTTTTCTATCTTTTCACTTTTGTCCTATATGTCTTGGATATAAAATGAGTCTTTTCCAGACAGCATATAACTGCATTTTGTTTTTCACTCTATTACGAGAATATTTACCTTTTAATGAAAGAGTTTAATCCATTTACAAAAATTACTGATAAAGAAACACTTATTCTGCCATTTTGCTTTGTCTTTTATATGTTTCATATCTTTTTTGTTCCTCAAGGTCTCCATTAACTGCCTTCTTTTGTGTTTGATTTTTTTGTAGTGTATGATTTTGATTCCTTTCTAATTTCCTTTTCTGTATATTTTAAAAGTTATTTTAGCATTGGTTGTCCTGGAGCTTACAATTAGCCTCTCAAACCTGTAACAATCTATGTTGAATTAATATCACATTAGCTTCCATAAGGATATAAAAATTTGGATCCTACACTGCTCCATCCCTCCTCCCCTTTATGTTTTTGTGTCACAAATTACATCTTTCTACTTTGTGTGCTCATTTAACATAGATTTATCACTATCATTTTATTCATTTGTCTTTCAATCAAATTGGGAAAGAAAAAGGAGTCACAAATGAAAAATACAATAATACTGGCTTATATATTTCTTTACCTGTGTTATTTTTTCATGTGGATTCAAGTTACTGCCAAGTGTCCTTTCATTTCCAGCTGAAGGACTCCCTTTAGCATTTCCTGTAGCACATATCTACTAGTGATGAATTCCCTCAGCATTTGCTTATCTGGGAATGTCTTAACTTCTTCTTTATTTTATTTATTTATTTTTGCGGTACGCGGGCCTCTCACTGTTGTGGCCTCTCCCGTTGCGGAGCACAGGCTCCGGATGTGCAGGCTCAGCGGCCATGGCTCACGGGCCTAGCCTCTCCGTGGCATGTGGGATCTTCCTGGACCGGGGCACGAACCCATGTCCCCTGCATCGGCAGGTGGACTCCCAACCACTGCGCCACCAGGGAAGCCCTCTTCTTTATTTTTGAATGATGGTTTTGCCAGATACAGAATTATGGGTTTTCTCTTTCTCTATGTACTTTAAATATGTCATCCCACTGCCATCTGGCCTCCATGGTTCCTGCTAAGAAATCCAGTCTTTTTCTTACTGAGTCTCCCTTGTATATGACAGTCACTTCTTTATTGCTGCTTTCAAGATTCTCTCTGTCTCTGGCCTTTAAAAGTTTTATTATAAAGTGTCTCAGTGTGGACCTCTTGTGTTTTTCCTCCCTAAAGTTCACTGAGCTTCTTAAATGTGTAAATTCATGTACTTAATCAAATTATGACTTTTTGGGCATAGTTTCTTCAAAATTCTTTTACATCGTTTCTCTCTCTTGTTCCTTATGCAACTTCCATTATCTGTATGTGGTATGCTTGATGGTGTCCCACAGGTCTCCTAGGCTCTCTTCATTTTTGTTCACTCCTTCATCTTTATGTTCCTCAAACTGGATAATTTTAAATGACCTATTTTCAACTTCTCTGGTTTTTAATTCTGCCTGCTGTAATCTGATGTTGAAATTCTTAGTGAATTCTTCATTTCAGTTATTGTAATTTTTAACCCCAGAATTTGTTTGGTCCCTTTTTATAATTTGTATCTCTTCAGAGATATATACTATTTGGGGCACATCATTCCCCTGGTGTTATTGAATCTTTGTCCATGACCTATGTTAGCATTTTGAGCATATTTAAGCCAGATGAATTAAAGGCCTTGCTGAATACCTTCTATGACTTGATTCCTCATGATAGTTTCTATTCATTTTTCTGTGAATGGGTCATATTTTCTTGTTTCTTTGCACGTTTTAAAATTTGTTTTGTGGAAAACTGAACATTTTGAATGTTATAATAAGGTAACACTTGAAATCATAATCTTTCTCGTGCTCAGGGTTTGTTCCTGTGGGTTTTGGTTATATGTTTAGTACTTTTCTACCTTTTTCTCTAAAGATATTTGTGGTTTGTGCTCTCTGAAATGTGTTCTTTAGCTTATCATGAGCTTATGTGTTGACTGAGATTTTTTTGCCTAAAGACAAAACAAAAACCAAACAAACAAACAAAACAAAAAACACCTCGCTTTGCATACTGGCTCAGTGTTTAGCATTCCTCCAATGCTTAACCTGGCCCTTTACAACTCTGCCTTAGCCTTCACTTTCTGCTTCTGAACCTAAGGATCATTTAGAGGTATAAATCCTACACACAGGGAACTTTTTACTGTTCCACTTCCACACAAAATCTCTCTCACCAGTCTTTCCTACCAAGTTTCAGCATGTCTATTATTTGTCTCAACCTTAACATCTTCCCCCAGACAGTAGGGGTTGTCCATTTACCTTTCTTGTTTGCAAGGAATGCCCTCCACTTGGCTGCTTTTGTGCCCTGAAGAAGCTCTGTGCTACACAAAACTGCCTTTCGTCAGTCCTTCAGATAGTCCCCAGAGGGCTCCAAATAGACAAACACAATTCTCTGAGATCAAGGTCTGCCCTTCTCCCTTTGAAATCAGGGACAAGGGTCTCACAATGGGAACATGGGCTGATATCTTCAAGATTCCCTCAAGCAGGGGAGGAAGGTGGCCCAAAGGCAAGTAAAAATGCCACAACACTCCCCTACCATTTTTAAGTTGCCTTTTTCTTGATCAGCAGATACTTGGTTACTACAGACCTTTGATTATTTTCCAGATTTCCAACAAAGTTGATTCTGACGTTTTTTCTCTTGCTTGTTTATTGTTTCAGTAGAAGGATGCGCCCTTGGAGCTACTTATCCTTTCATATTTGTGGATGTGCTCCTATATAATTTATTTTTCATAATGGCTGTGCTTAATAACTGCCTTACAAAATTCCTGAACATTTGACATTTGGTTCTCATTAGTCAGTATAGGCTGGTTCCATCATACCATGAAATATGGTCACTGAGGGCATAACAGAGGTTTACAGAGGTCTCTGAGAAAGCACTGAGAGCATGTCTATAAGAAAGGTCTCCCAACCCAGCCAAGAACTGAAGGCCTATGATTGAGATTTTATTCCTCCCTAAAAACGCTCTTGGATTCTTTTCTAACCCTTTTATCAACTATTCTTCTCCCCTACACCTAACCCATTTCTGATCTCAATGAGAGCTTCTCACAAAAGATAGACCCTTAGCCACTCTAACTCTCAGTAATCAGAGCTCCAGAAGATTTTAGGCACCTTTCACCAGGCGAAGTAATAAAAGACTGCAGTATCACCATATGATAAATGTCAAATAATATTCTAAGTCAAGCCTTTGTAGAAGAATATGCATGAACCAAAATTTCTCAGGCTCTATTATAATTTTAGACATCATAATTATAGTTATAATTAGGGTCACAGTATGTAAAAACAGCACTGGCCAGGCAGAAATGTTTACTTCTAGGAAGTTAAAGCAACTTAGATAAAATTAAAATTCTGTTGCAAGAATGAAGTTGAGACAGGATCTATAAGACATGGCAACATTTCTTTATGTGGAAAAGTTTTCCATCATTGCCAAGGCACTGCTGACTTAAAAAGAAAAAAAAAACTATTGTTTCTGGGAAATGAGAGAGGGAGAGAGAAATAAAACTGAAAGCCTTTCCACAGCAGTTGGTAGAAGTGAAGGAAGGGCTGACCCTGACAGCTGGGTGATGAATAGGGCTCATATGTGTGATGCCCCACCCAGGGGCACTCACGCTCAGACCCATACAGGACAACCCACCTTATAATCAGTAGTCCTCTTTTTATGATAATTTTTAAACTTGAGTCATTATTAAACACATAATTCAAGATCCTTGAGTCTTTGCAAGATAACAAATGTTAACACACAGTAAAAAGTTTTTCTTTTTTTTCTTTTTTTTTTTTTACTTCCTTATCTTATTTTTAAATCAGACCCTGTGCTACACAGGAAGCCAAAGCCTAAACTAAAAGCAGTCAGCCTTACCTCTAAGAGACTCAGGAAAAGAACCCATTCTATATGCACATATCTCTGGAACAACTTGAACAGGAGCTTGGCTTAAAGAGACAAGTTGGTAAGAAAGAAGGGAAATGGAAGAGAAAGGGGTATAAGAATTGACACAGAGACTGAAAAAGAAACAGCGATGAAAAAAGTCAAAAGGAGCAGAGACTAAAAACAGAGACACAAGGATAGACTATAAGACTTCTTAAGATCAAAACATGAATTTGACATGGTGGTTGATGCATAATAGCTACAAGTGTGGGAAGAAGGGGAGTACACGATCTAAACAGGTAACTTAAGAAACAGTTGGAGGGCTTCCCTGGTGGCACAGTGGTTAAGAATCTGCCTGCCAATGCAGGGGACACAGGTTTGAGCCCTGGTCTGGGAAGATCCCACATGCCGCAGAGCAACTAAGCCCGTGCGCCACAACTACTGAGCCTGCACTCTAGAGCCCGGGAGCCACAACTACTGAGCCCACGTGCCACAACTACTGAAGCCTGCGTGCCTAGAGCCTGTGCTCCGCAATGAGAGAAGCCTCCGCAATGAGAGAAGCCACCGCAATGAGAAGCCTGCACACTGCAACAAAGAGTAGCCCTCGCTTGCCACAACTAGAGAAAGCCCGTGTGCAGCAACAAAGACCCAATGAAGACAAAAATAAATTTAAAAAAAAAAGCTTTAAAAAAAAAACTGTTGGAAAATCTATATAATATATATATAAGTACAAGGTGCTATTGATAGCTCAGAAAAGAGAGCTATGTACTCAACCTAAGGATTAATGAAAGGCTTCACAAATAAGGAAAAACTTGAATTAGGGCAGAAGGAATATAGAACCCCTGGCAGAAATGGTGGGGAGGAAAGGCTCATCCAGGGTAATATTTAGAGTCAAGAATGCCATGAGAATGAAGGAAGATGGCAGAGTGTGGTTTTTAAGGGAGAGAGTGAGGTAAGTATTAGGAAAAGGAAAAGGAGTGGTTGTGAAAGGTATGGCAGAGTATGATTCTTGTTAAAGTATAAAGGCCTTGAATGATAAGCCATTTTAATTTTATCACGAGACAATGTAGAATTTTCAGTTTTCTAAACAAAACAATACATGATTTAAATTTGGATGTCAAAAGGATGACTCTGGATGCAATGTGGAAAAGGAATTACAAGAGAGGAAAAAAATTATTGAATATACCAGAGCAAAGATGAAGGCCCAGTGGCAGTGTGTATGTGGAATAGGTAACAGACTCATGAGCAAATTGATACAGGTGATATATAGGATAATCTATGCCCAATATATAGTAGATGCCCAAAAATGAAAAGTTATAGATGGAAAACTATGAAATAAGGTGTCCAGAAAACAAATGTGCCCATACCACTCTCCCCTCATTATCATTGGGGGATATATGTGGTCTAAAGCTGAATCCAGACAGGAGCCAGAACTGGAAATGAGTCTGTAATTAGTATGAGACATATTCCTACCCACAGAAGTTAATCCAACACCACCAAACACCAACACCAAGTACAAAGTGAAAGAACTGGATCACAGATAGAAAGTGCGCACCCAAAACCAAACACAACTCTAAGAGAAACTAGAAAAGTTAGAAACAAATGAGGAATGCCTCAAAAGAGTCCCATGATTAGCATCAGAACTATCTACATTTCATGACACCTTATGCATTCTCTAGAGAATAAAGAAGTAAAGTCATCTAATGAGGATTAGGGCTCCAATTAAAGCTCTGTTTCTCCCTCCTCCTAGACTACTCTCATCATTTCCTTCCTCCTAGACTGATGCAGACCCCTCTCTGACCATGTCTTATTCATGCCTATAACCCCATTTTTGAGCAGAACACCTGGCACATAGTCTATGATATGTAGGACATGGGTTTGAACTGGATGGAAAAATTTGAGAATATGATGTCTGACTGTAGTGAGCTAAAGAGAGATAGAAGTCAAAGGTGATGATTTGGAACCTGAGACACTGGAAAAATTAAAATAGGATGAGTTGTGATGGGAAAACAAAAGGAGGGAGAGGTTTGGAAATCAGGTGATGAGTGCAATTGGGACATCCTGTTTTGATCCAACTTCATGGGGAGTTCTGGCTGGTGAAGACCACATCTCTGTCTTAGGCTGATCCCTAGATTGGCTCTCCAAATGCATGTCTTCATGCCCTCACCCAGGTATTCAACTTTCTTCTCCTCTCCCCTCAACTATCCACCAACAATCCCCAAACACGTGGCTGTCCCCTGCCCAGCCTAAAGGCTTTCTACAACTCATTAGCGACACAATGAAAACATGTTGTGAGCAGTGTTCTACATGGGGACATTAGGTTGGGTTGCTAATCATATTGTTCGAGTTCTCTTTGTATTTACTTATTTTTTCTTGGTTTGTTTTATCAGGTACCAAAAAACATACTAAATACTAAACCTTTGCCAAAGTAGTTGTGGATTATCAATTTCACCAAGTAATTCTGTAAACTTTGCTTTATTTTTATTGAACTTATTTTTTAGAGCGCTTTTAGGTTTACACATAAATAAGCAGAAGTTACAGAGATTTCCCATATACCTCTTGCCCCTGCACGTGTCATCTCCTGCATTATCAACATCCCCCAACAAAGTGGCACATCCGTTACAGTGATGAACCCACATTGAAAAATCAATTATCACTCAGAGTATGAAGTTTACATAGGTCTTGCACATTCTATGGGTTTTGAAAAACGTCTAATGAAGTGTAATGAACCCTTAAATATACAGAATAGGTTCACTGCCCTAAAAATCCTCTGTGCTCCTCTTACTCATTCTTTCCTTGTAACCACTCATCTTTCTGCTGACACCATAGTTTTGTCTTTTCCATAATGTCATACAGTTGGAATCATAAAGTATGTAGGTAGGCATTTTAGTCTCGCTTTTTACACTTAGAAATATACTTTTAAGTTTCCTCCATGTCTTCTCATTTTTCATTTAATTTCACTTCATTCTTTTCATTTTTTTTTGAACTGAATAATATTCCATTGTCTAGATGTACCACAGTTTATTATCCATTGACCTATTGAAGGATATCTTGGTTACTTCCAAGTTTTTGAAATTATAAATAAAGCTGCTATAGACATCTGTGTGCCAGCTTTTGTGAGGTATAATTTAGGTAAATACCAAGGAGCATGATTGCTAGTCATAAGGAAAAAGAATATTTGGTTTTGTAAGAACGAACCAAACTGACTTTCAAAGTAGCTATTCCGTTTGCACTCCCAGAAGCAATGAATATGAGCTTCTTTCATGCCAGACCCTTGTCAGCAACTGGAGTTGCCAGTGATCTGGATTTTGGCCATTCTAATAGGTACTTAGGCATATCTCATTTTATTGCACTTCATGGCTATTGTGTTTTATTACAAATTGAAGGTTTGTGGCAACCCTGCATCAAGCAAGTCTACTGGCATCATTTTTTTCTCTCCACAACCCCTGGCTTCCACGGATCTTTTTACGGTATCCAAAGTTTTGGCTTCCACTATTTCATATAGTTGGAATCATAAATTATGTAGCATTATCAGACTGATTTCTTTCACATAGCAATGTGATTTAAGGTTCTTCTATGTCTTTTCATGGCTTTATAGCTCAATTCTTTTTTTGCTAAATAATAATCCATTGTATGGATGTACCACAGTTTGTTAATCTATTAACCTACTGAAGGACCTCTTGTTTGCATCCAAGTTTGCAAATGTGAATAAAGCTTCTATAGACATCATGGGGAGGTTTTGTGTAAACTTAAGTTTTCAACTCATTTGAGTAAATACCAAGTAGCTTTGTTGCTGGATCATACGGTAGGAGTACAGGGTTTTGTTTTGTTTTTTTGTAAGAAACTGCCAACCAGTCTTCCAAAGTAACTGTAACATTTTGCATTCCTACCAGCAATGTATGAGGGTTCTTAACCATCCTAATTGGTGTGTAGTGGCATCTTGTTTTAATTTGCAGTTCTCTAATGACTAAGACGGTGAGCATTTTTTCATGTTTATTTGCCATTTGTATATGTTTTTGTTAAAATATCTGTTCAAAAATGTTGCACCATTTTTAATTGGCTTGCTTGTTTTCTTACTGTTGAATTTTAAGGATTCTTTGTACATTTGGGATACCAGCCTTTTATTAGATATATATTTTGCAAAGACTTGCTCCCAGGCTTTGGCTTATCTTTCCTTTTTTTAATTAAACAGCATCTTTCATACAACAGAAGTTTTAAAATTAATGAAGTCCACTTATCAACTTATTCTTTCATGGATCATGCTTTTGATTTTGTATCTAAAGTGTCATCGTCAATCCCAAGGTCACCTACATTTTCTCCTATGTTATCTTCTAGGAGTTTCATAGTTTTGCATTTTAGATTTAGGTAATACGATCCATTTTGAGTTAATTTTGCAAGGAGTGCAAGGTCTGTACCTAGATTCATTTTTTTGCATGTAGATGTCCAGTTATTCCAGCACCCTTTGTTAAGACTATCCTTTCTTCCATTGGATTACCTTGACTCCTTTCTCAAGATCAGTTGACTACATTTGTGTGGGTCTATTCCTGGATCTTCTAGCCCATTCATCAATTCTATTTGCCTCCTTTTGTCAGTACCATACTGTCTTTTATTTTTTTTTAATCTTTATTGGAGTATAATAGCTTTACAATGGTGTGTTAGCTTCTGCTTTATAACGAAGTGAATCAGCTATACATATGCATATATCCCCATATCTCCTCCCGCTTGCGTCTCCCTCCCACCCTCCCTATCCCACCCCTCTAGGTGGTCACAAAGCACCTTCATAGCTTCACAGTAAGTCTTGAAATCTGGGAGTGTCAGTATTCTGACTTTGTTCTTCCCCCAATATTCTGTTGGCTATTCTGGGTCTTTTGCTTTCCTTGTAAACTTCAGAATCAAGTTGTTGATATCCACACAATAACTTGCTGGGTTTTGCCTGGGATTGCATTGTCTCTATAGATTAAGTCGGGAAGAATTGGTCTTAATATTAAAGACCAATTTTATAGACTAAATATAGACAATATTAAAGACTAAATTTATGCAGATATTCTTTGATTTCTTTCATCAGGGTTTTGTGGTTTTCCTTATATAGATCTTGAACATATTTTATTAGGTTTATACCTAAGTATTTCTTTTTTGAGGGTGCTAATTTAAATGATATTGTGTCTTTAATCTCAAATTCCAATTGTTTATTGCTAGCATATAAAAAAACAATAATTTTTGTAAGTTAACCCTTGCATCCTGCAACCTTGCTATATTCACTTACCAGTTCCAAGAGATTCTTCTGTTGTTGATTCTTTGGCATTTTTTACATAGACGATCATGTCATCTACAAACAAATACAGTGCTATTTATTTTTTCCCAATCTGTATATTTTTATTTCCTTTTCTTATTAGCTAACTCTTCCAACAGGATGTGTGATAGGAGTGATGAAACGGGGTTCCTTTACCAATTCCATTTTAAGAGGAAAGCTTCTAGGTTCTTACCATTAAGTGTGATGTTAACAGTAGGGTTTTTGTTAGTGTCTTTTTATCAATTTCAAGAAGTTCCCCTCTATTCCTAGTTTGCTGAAAGTTTTTATAATGAATGGGTGTTGGATTTTGTCAAATAGTTTTTCTCCATATATTGATATGATCATGTGATATTTCTTCTTAGTCTGTTGTGGTGTATTCCATTAATTGATTCTGAATGTTGAATCAGTTTTGCATACCTGAGATAAATTCCACTTGGTTGTGGTGGATTATTCTTTTACACATTATTAGATTTAATTTGTTACTTTTTTTTCATGAGGGATATAGGTTTATAGTTCTCTTTCTTGTAATGTCCTTGACTGATTTTGCTATCAGGGTGACGTTGACCTCATGAATTAAATTAGGAAGTATTCCCTCTGCTTCTGTCCTCTGAAAGAGATTGTACATATTTGGTACAATTTCTTCCTTAAATGTTTGGTAGAATGCACCAGTGAATCCCACTGGGACTGATGCTTTCTGTTTTGGATGGGTTGTTAATTATTGATTCAATTTTTTTTAATACACACGGGCCTATTCAGATTACCTATTTCCTTTCACGTAAGCTATGATAGCTTGTTGTCTTCCAAGGAACTAGTGCATTTCATCTAGGTTATCAAATTTGAGAGCAAACAGTTGTTCATAGTACTCTTTTCTTCATCCTCTTAATGTCTGTAGGATTCATATTCATAACCCCTATTTTATTTCCAGTATTAGTAATTTGTGCCTTCCCTCTTTCTTTTCATAGTCTGAATTATCACTTTTGTTGGTATTTTCATAGAATCACATTATGGTTTTATTGATTTTCTCTACTGATTTCCTGTTTTCAATTTTATTGGTTTCTGCTTTAGTTTTCATTATTTCTTTTCTCTTGCTTATTTAAATTTAATTTCCTCTTCATTTCCTAAGGTGGAAACTTAGATTATTGATGTCAGATAATTTTTTCTTACATATGCATTCAATGTAAATTTCTCTCAAGCACTGCTTTCAGTGTAGCCCACAAATTTTGATAAGCTCTATGATCACGTGTTTTTGTTACTTCATTTTTTCTCTGTTAGTTGGACAGTTACTCTTCTGTTTGACATTATATTAGAAATTGCAACATATATTCTACTTAACAAATGGCACCAAAATCAATAGAATCTCTGACCCTCCTCTCAAATACCGCAAGGACCTGTTGGTGATATTTTCCTTCTCCTGAAAAAACATGCTTTAGTAGTTCATTCAATGTGCATTTCCAAGTAGCAGACTCTGTCAACGTGTTCTTTTCAATCATGTTTTTCTTCCACCGTTAACTCTTTAAGGATATCTCTGTATAGAATCCGAGTTTGTCAGCTATTTTCTTTCAATATTTAAAATTCCATTCCACTGGCTTCTGGCTTCCATCAAAGCTGCTGAGAAGTCAGCCCTCTCTCTAATTATTAGTTGTTTGAGGATAAAATCTGTTTTTCTCTAAATGCTTTGTTTTTGCTGTTTTGTTTTATTTTCTGCAGTTCCACTATGATATGTCTGATTGTGAATTTATTTGCCCTCCTTGGTGTATGCCAAGGTCTTAAATGTTGGCTTTAATTTGTAGTGGAAATATTTCAGTTGCTTAAAATTTATTTACCTCTTCCATCAGATATTACTTCACTATCCAGTAAATTCCTTGAGGCTCCAAAGAATCTGTCTTAAAAATTTATCTAGATATTTTAGATATCTTCAGTTGAAAAAGTTGTTCTGAGTTTCTGAGTCTGCCATAAATCTAAGTGACATTGGGGAAGATGGAAAGCACAAAATAAGAATGAGTGTAGATGAGATGACAATTATAGAAATCCAATAAAGACAAGGTGAAGGCAAAATCTTTTGGAGAGCTGGTAGGGGATTAAAAAGAATTGAGATTGAAGAGAGATTTAAATGGATGAATTGAAAGGACATGGTGAACTGCATTCATGTCAGCAGGAAGAAGGATGAGTAGGACACCCATTGACACAGAAGTACGATAGTGACATTCACTAGGACAGGAATTCCAAAAACAGGGGAAACCTGAATAATGTGTGAAGTTGCGACATGTAAAATCTCATTTCATCTGCTGCCCAAAGATATGTCCAAAGGCATTGGGGAGAAAAACATAACACTGAGGAAACACTGAATACTAGAACATTTGGTCCTACATCCACACATTAAGATGGCATCAGTAGAAAAGAGATCTTCATAATCCATATACGGTTCATAATATAAAAGTTATTCATAATACAAAGATATTATTAACTAGTGTCAGATGAAGAGTAAGAAGTGAGCGACAAGTAGAAACCAGGTAAGAAGTGCATTTTATTTATTTACTGAGACATAACTAACATATAACATTGCATAAGTCTAAGGTATACACCATGCTGATTTGATACATTTATATATTGCAATATTACCAACATAGAGTTAGCTAACACCTCTATCACATCACAAGATCATTTCTTTATTGTGGTGGGAACAATTAAGATATAGTGTCTTGGTAAATTTGAAGTTTATAACACAGTGTGTTGCTTATAATCACTATCTGAACATTAGATGTCTAGGACTTATTTATCTACTGGTTGCACATTTGTACCCTTAAACAACATCTCCCTAATTCCTACACCTTCCAACCCCTTGTAACAAGCATCCTACTCTCTGGTTTTTACTAGTTTGGCTTTTTAGATTCTACACATAAGTGATATTATACAGGATTTGTCTTTCTCTGTCTGACTTATCTCACTTAGCATAATACGCTCAAAGTCCATCTGTGTTGTCACACACACAGGGCAGGATTTTCTTCTTTCTCATGACTGAATAATATAAATATTCCCTTGTGTGTGTGTGTAGTAAATCTTTATCTGTTTAGCCATGGACTGACACTTAGGCTGTTTCCATATCTTGGCTATTGCGAATAATGCTGCAATAAACATGGAAGTGCATATATCTCTTCAATTCTCTGTCTTCACTTCCTTTGGATATATATCCAGAAGTGGATGCTGGACAATATTGTGGTCCTATTTTTAATTTTTGAGGAACCTCCACAATCTTTTCTATAGTGGCTGAACCAACTTATATTCTCAGCAATAGTATACAAGTGTTCCCGTTTTCTCCACACCCTCTCCAGCATTTATTATTTGTAGACTATTTGATGATGGCCATTATGACTGGTGTGAGGTGATACCTCATTGTGGCTTTGATTTGCAGTTCTCTAACAATTAGCAATGTTGAGCATCTTTTCACATGCTTGTTGGCCATCTCTTCAGGGAAATGTCTTTTTAGGTCTTCTGCCCATTTTTTGCTAATCCCATTCTTTTAATGTAGCTGTCCAGTTTTCCCAGCACCACTTATTGAAGAAACTGTCTTTTCTCCATTGTGTTCTTACCTCTTTTGTTGTAGATTAACTGACCATAAGTGTGTAGATATACTTCTGGGCTCTCTATTCTGTTCCATTGATCTATGTGTCTGTTTTTAGGCCAGTACCATGCTGTTTTGCTTACTGTAGCTTTGTAGTATAGTCTGAATCAGGGAATGTGATACCTCCAGCTTTCTTTTTTCCTCAAGACTGCTTTGGCAATTTGGTCTTTTGTGGTTCCAAATAAATTTTAGGATTATTTGTTCTACTTTTGTGAAAAGTGTCATGGGTATTTTGATAGTGATTGTATTAAATCTATAGATTGCTTTGTGTAGTACGCACATTTTAACAACATTAATTCTTCTAATCCAGGAACAGAGGATATCTTTCCATTTCTTTGTATCATTTCCAAATTTCTTCATCAGTATTTATAGTTTTCAGAGTATAGGTCTTTCACCTTCTTGATTAAGTTTATTCCCAGATATTTTATTCTTTTTAATGTGATCATAAATGGGACTGCTTCCTCAATTTCTTTTTCTGATAGTTCATTATTAGTGTATAGAAAAGCATCAGATTTCTGCAAATTAATCACAGAGTTCTGTATATTAACATGCCAAAGGCTAAATGAGTGTCTTTTCGTCCCACAGCCATGGACACAGAAGAGTCTACCCCTAATGAGCTCCTGCTCAGAGACAAAAATGGGCAAGATCTCCAAGAGATGTTGAGAGAAGTAGGATTGGCAGTTGAGTACTGGTTGCCCAAGCTGCAGGAACACCTGGGTGTGACCTGTGCCCAAGCCTTACAACACCTACAAGAAAAAGAACTCCAGAAGCTGCAATCCCAGGCACAACATCCCTGGGAGAAAAGGGCCCTGGAGAAGCTGCTTAACCTGTCATACTCAAATACTCTTTCAGAGTTACAGGAGTCTCAGGTGGAAACAATAAAGAAAAGGCAGAAGCAGGCAGAACAGGCACTGCAGGAGCTAAGAGAGATGCTGGCAGAAGGGAGGCAGCGACAGGAAGAGGCAGTGAGGAAAAAGGAAGCAGAGCTGATGCAGGCAATGGAGATCCCCAAAGAGTTCTGGCCACGTCCCGAAAAGTCCCTAAGAGACGTCACGGAAAACATGCTGAGACAACTCAAACTTATGGAGGGGACACTGTCTCACAGGAAGAACCTTCCAGATAGAGAGCTGGTGCGACATGCATCTGGAGGACTAGCCCTTCAGGGAGTTTACAAAACCAGTAATCAAAGGGGCCTGACAGAGAAGAAAGAGGAGCTACTCGGTGTCCCCAAGGAGTTCTCACTCTGTGGCCCTGTGCAGAGTACACGGATGGAAACAAAGGAATTTACATCTTCTCAACAAGAATCCATGTTCATCCAGGCTGTAGAGAAGCTGGGCTTCAGTGTAACTGCCTCGGCAAAGGGTGGAGGTTGGGGATTTAGCCTGGAAGCTGCTATGAATCAGAGCAAACATTCAGAATCCAAGGAAACCCAACAGTCACATTCTAAGCACTCTTACTTCTGCTCAACCAAGTTCAGCTACATCCCACTGGCCTCCTGCCACTTTCCCACTGACCAGCTCCAGCTCTCCAAGGCTGCTCTACAGGAATTGAAACGCATTGAAGACCTTTCAGGTCAGCCAGAAGACCCAGACAAACTTCCCTTGCTGAGGCGCAGGACTGAAGCCTTCTTCCACAGGTTTGGCTCTCATGCTAACCAGGGCCCTCTGCACCTGGGAGGAATCTACTGGTGGAAAGCCATTTCAGAGGGCTTCCAAAGTGAGCAGCTGGCAGAAGTGAAACAGCAAGCTGCAGAGGCCCTGGATATTTACATAAGGGGCAGCTACAGTGGCTTTGGAGTGAATGTTGCTGCAGGTGTGGATGTGTCAGACTCTCATTCAAAAACAGCCTCTCAGAGAACAACCTTCCAAAATCTCCAAACCAAAGTCCAATTATCTGTGGCCCAGACAGGTGGCCCACCAGAAGCAAATGGCCTTTCACAGTGGAAAGCTGGCCTCGTTGCCAATAATCAAACCTGGTGTGTCATTGACCGGGGAATTCAGCTGGTGCCCGTTTGGGACATCATCCTCACCAGGCACCGAAGCGATTTTAAGGATCCTTGTCAGGTAGCTAACTGCCTGAAAGACAGCTACACTGCTCTGACTGGTCTTACTGCCCAGATCCAGGAGGGAGAAGAATTACTGAGTGTTGAGAAGGAGGCTAGGCTTTTCCTAGAGGATGTGACATCCTGGGAGGTATCTGATCCTGAAGAGCAGCTTAAAAAGCTGATAAATTTCATGCAAAGATTGAGTGAAAAAATAAAAAGTTATAACACTTGGACTAATATATGCCTCACAGATAGGGGTCTGCAGAATTTTCTGGTAGACACTGTCAACTTCTGCAAAAAGTATTCCACATATGAAACTAAATTTATTAAATCTCAGTTGCGCAGCCTTTTGGATCCTCACATCTACAAAGTGACAAACTTTCCTCAGGCTCATTCCATCATGCAGTGGCTATTTCAGTCAGAACCAGAGGAAGAGAATGTCAATATCACCCAATTTTCTGAATTAATTAAAATCTTTAAAAAAAACCAGAATGACCTTATGGAAGTAAAGGCCAAGTCTGAATCCACAGAATCAGTGGAGGAAGCTCAAAGCAAGGTGACTTATGAGGTCAGCTTGTCTCTTGGCTGCTTCTTGAGATACCTCCAAGAAACGGGGCAGCCAGACACACACATCTTGCTACTTTTGATTGCAGCTGGTGCAGGATATCATGTGGTAAACAATACATTTCAGTATCTCCTTGGGTGTGATGAGTTAGACTTCCTACTGGATAAAATGCAAACTGCCCTAGATAAATACCAAGAGCTCAAAAATATTTGCAACTACAAGGCTCAGGCATTCCTGGTGCTCACAGGTCTGACAGCTACACTTGGCATCAAAGTTGCTTCTCCAGAAGAGAAAACAGAACGCTTGGCATTAGTAAGACATCACATGGGACAATCTTTGTCTAAAGAAGTTGTACATGTCCTCACCAAACCTGGGGCAGATCATGATTGGGAAAACCTAGAAAAAGACTTGAGATTGCTCATTGATGAGGATTATGAGGCCACCGTCTCTTCATTGCAAATGGAGGATGTGAAAAAACAATTGCAAAGTCTTTTCCATGGAAAGAAACAGCCCCATGAACCACATGATAATGAAAGTAACAAACGGGAGGTCATAGAAAATAGAGCCTTCCTAGAAATACTCCAGCGTCTAGGCCTAGAACATTACTACCCAAAAATGATGAGCAGAGCTAACTTCCATATGATCTACAAGAATCCTGTGTACAACACCCAGCCCTGCTCTGAAAGAGAGCTTCCCTTCTATTTCCTACAGAAGCTACTGATGCTGGATTATGGGCTGAGATACCTGATCATTAAGGATGATGAATACACAGAGAAGCAAGTCTATCCAAGCACCTCAAATCAAGAAAAGGAGGCTTTTGATCCATATGAAGATCTATTTGAAGACAGTAATAGCACCACTAATCCTTCAGCAACCACTAATGCCAGGCCCTACATTCACCCTATGGATATACAGATGGCAATTCTTCACTGTGCAGATGATTTTGCCAGACAATACATTTTGGCCAAACTTTCCATTTGTCAGTTTGCCCTCCCCCTTCTCATACCTAATCCTTGCAATGCTCAAATTGAATTCTCTCTCTGGTCTCTCAGTCAAATTAGGAGGAGCTGGCAGCAAACAGGGAAATCAATAAAAGAGGAGAAGGACAATTACAAAAATCAGCAGATGTGTCGTGTCTCTACCCCCATTGTGTCTTTTATTAGAGTTGGAAACGGCTTCTCTGCCTCCAAATCTCAGATCATGAACTGTCTTCTCAGTAAAAGGAAACATGATGTCTTTTTTCACCGACATTGCAAAGGGAGCAGCAAAGACTGTCTCTTGATGGGAGGTGTGGTGGAAGTTGCCTGGTTCTGTCCTGGGGGTGAAGATCAGGACAGGTTTGACAACTGCCTGACCTTCATCAATCTTCATGGAGATGCAAAGGAACATGAGAAGCAACTTGCCTTTTTGCAGGAGGTCTCTTCTCTCATTGTGGTCCTCATGTCAACTTCTGATGACAATAAAGAAACCCGAAAAATTGTCCGTGACCTGTGTCAGAAATCAAAAACTTTAATCTGTTTGCTTGATGATAAAGAAAAAACCATGGCAAATAACTCTGGCCCAAGAGTGAGAATTGGGGTCAGGAACAGAAATGAGGCAGAATTAATAGAGGAGCTCACAACTACAATCAGACGTTTGTTAGAGCTTTCTGACACTGCACTCAGCTTGGAGAACTGTGCCCAAATTGCTCGCAAGCAAGGATTGCTTATTGATGAAGACCAGAGAGAATGCAAGGAAGCCAAAGAAAAGGCAGAGATTCTAATGGCCCTACTGGGAGAAATGGAAATACCTCAGATGAAGGAAAATTTACTACCCCTTCAGGGAAAACTGTGGCAACTTTGGTGTAAAAAGGACAAAGAGCTCTATCATCTGAGAGAAAAAGGGAATCGAAGCATTGAACAACACAAGAGTGAGATTGAGACAGATAAACAAATGATACGATGTCAACAGTTGAGAAAAGCCTTTCCTCTCAATGATTTAATGCATTCTGTCCTTGAAATTCTCCAAAATCATTCAGAAACTCATACCAAACTCTACTTCTTGCAATGGCTGAGTGTGTTTTTAGACAATTTGACTGCAGGACACTTGGAAAAACTAAATGAGAAGAAAAAGGCATTGTGGTCACTGGTCCAAAAAGAAAAGCAAGAGGCACCAAAGAGCAACTCTCTGAAAGGCTTGCAGAATGAGATAGAAGTTATCTCCAGAGAGATTAGTGACTGCACCTTGGGAATTGAGCAACTTCTCAGAGAAGTTGGCCAGATCTATGAAGCTCTGGAAGAAGCTTCATCCATGAAAGATACCCTATTTCTCTCCCTTCCCCACATTGCTGCAGATCTGATGCTATCTGGTTTTCCCATTGAGCTAATGGATGGGGATGCTTCTTATGTGCCCCTGAGGTGGGTGGCAGCTGTTTTTGACAAGGTCTCTGAGAAACTTGGAAACAAACGGCTCTTTGTTCTCTCTGTCCTTGGCCTGCAGAGCTCAGGGAAGTCCACCCTGCTGAATGCACTTTTTGGGCTGCAGTTCACTGTCAGTGCTGGGAGGTGTACCCGGGGGGCCTACATGCAGCTTCTGAAGGTGGAGGAGACATTTGCAAAGGAACTTGGCTTTGACTTTGTGCTTGTTGTGGACACAGAAGGACTTCGGGCCCCAGAACTCAGCAACAAGTCCCAGAATCGTGACAATGAGTTGGCAACCTTTGTCATCGGACTTGGAAACTTGACTCTGATCAATATTTTTGGGGAAAATCCATCAGAAATGCAAGATATTCTACAAATAGCTGTCCAAGCTTTTCTGAGGATGAAACAAGTAAAAATATCTCCTAGTTGCCTCTTTGTTCATCAGAATGTGGGAGAGATTACAGCTAAAGACCAAACTATGGAAGGACGAAGGCGGCTAGAGCAGAGACTGGATGAAATGGCAGCAACAGCAGCTGAAGAAGAGCAGTGCTCAGATGTAACCCGCTTTCGTGATGTCATTAAGTTTGATGTTAATACCCATGTCTACTACTTTGCTCACCTCTGGGATGGCAATCCCCCAATGGCCCCTCCCAATCTTCGTTATAGCCACAATGTCCAAGAACTGAAAAGCAGAATTCTTGTGACTGCCCAACAGGAATCTAGGGGAAGCATCATGAAGATATCAGATGTAAAATTCCGAGTTCAAGATTTGTGGAGAGCACTATTGAATGAAAACTTTATTTTCAGTTTCAGGAATACCCGAGAGGTCATGGCCATGAGCAAACTGGAAACCATGTATAACTACTGGACATGGGAGTTGAGGAGTCATGTGCTGAGCATACAGGACCAGCTGATCAACCAGATTCAGAATGAAAAAATCCAGATACTCGAAACACACACAATTGAGGCTCCAGTTACAGAGAAATATGAAGCCATCAAGCAAGAACTTGAAAAATATTTTAATGAAGACCCAGATAGTGAAGTGCTGGTACAGTGGAAAGGAAATTTTGAAAATAAGCTAATAATCCTTAAAGAGGCATTCATTTTAGACAGCCAAAGAAAAGCCAAAGAACTTCTTAGTTTTAAAAAGAATCAAGAAAAACTGCATAACAAAAAATCAGGTTATGAAAAGGAATTACTGGAAAAAAGCCGAGAGTTGGCTTTAACTGTAAAGGGCACCCAACTGAGTGAGGAAGAGCTACATGAGAAATTCAACACACTTTGGAAAAAATGGGTCTATGATTTGTCCTCAACTCTCTCTCCAATCGCAGAGCCTAAAATTGAAGTGGATTCTGAAAACATCCTTTTGGATTATTTCAAAAAGGAGAAAGACAGGGCAAGCATACTGAATAAAAATTATGGAGAAAACTTTGAAATCAAATATGACATACATATCAAAATGAACAAGAAATATTTGAACTTAGTTACAATGACATTAGAGGTCCAGGATAAAGAGTCCATAAATATGACTACTAACCGCATTGTTTCAAAAGTTAATGAAACTATTGACAACATTTGTAGGCAAAAGCATGATTACAATCCAGCTTATTTCTATGAAATCCTGAGAATAATAGATGAGGAGGTGAAATCTGCACCCACTAAGGAAAGATACACATTTACAAGAAAATATGAAATAGACTTATCCTTGTATTTATTCCAAAGAGCATCAGTGAAGTTTCATCATATGCACAAGGAATTCAAGAGAGCAAATGATCCTGTAAACTATCTGCAAAGCAAGAAAGATGATTTCTTCATGAGTTTTAAGATCTCTTGTCAGGGAGCAACCTCAATTAAAACATTTGTTGATTTTCTGTGGCACAAACTCACCACTGCTGTCTCCAACACCATAAAGAAAAACATGGCCCGCAAAATTGCTGGGGACATGCAAGCCACCTGCCCGGCATTCAATGGAAACAGGGCTAACCTGGAGAAACACATTCTCATCTCTCTGGCAGAAGAGGAAAATTTTGGTAATTTTTGGCAGTACATTCATAATCCGGAATCGTATTTTAAGAATTACATTGAAAACCACATTAAAAGATATTGTTCTGACAAAGGAAGTGAAAAAATGAAGACATTTTTAAGAATAAGTTCAGATGAAATCAAGAATACCATCCTCTCAGCTATTCAGGCATCCACAGCAGTAGCTAAAGAAAAAGGCAGCACTGTGTCTGGGTGGTTGGATTTGTTCTGTGATCACCTGGGGAGTAACTTGATCTTTCCACGAAAAGACTTGATAAGCATTGAACACCAGGAGATAAAAGATATTGATTTTCTCAAAGAAGCCATGAGTACAGCTTTGGATCCTGAAATGAAGAGAGTAGAACAGAATGATTTGTATATGTTTGTAGAAGAAATCGTTCCTGAAATCCAGAAAATGCTCACTGAACATCTCTGTGGCTGCTGGAAACAGTGTCCCTGCTGTGGAGCAATTTGTACAAACACAATCCCTATGCATGATGGAGACCACAGTGTTCCCTTCCATCGTCCACAGGCTGTCAGTGGAGGAAGGTGGTACAAAACAGACCATTTTGTCATTGATTGCTGTACCAGTCTGGTAGCAAGTGATTGTGTTATGGTTTTCGGAGATGGCAGGGAAGTCCCATATAAGAACTATCGACAGGCAGGAGGGGAATATGCCAGGTGGAGTATCACCCCAGACACATCCACCCAGCCATACTGGAAATGGTTTGTCTGCCACTTCAGATTAAAGCTACAAGAAAAGTATCTCCAAAGATTTGTAGGTAAAGGTAAAATTCCTGATGCATGGGACAAAATTAAGAAACAGGATGTGCTTAATGACTTGAAAGAAAATTAATACTCAATGACCACAAAACAGCCCCAGTATCTGAACAAAGGAGGCACATTACCTGAGGAAGGCTAAAATATCACCCACTCATAAGGAAAACATCCCTTATATCAATTTTTTCAATTGAAACATCTAAAACTAAATCAGTTAACAGCAAGAGTTGAAGACTTGCTGAGAAAGAACTTCATTTTTCTTTGCCTCAATTCCTTTTGCTTTAAAAACAGATTACTAAAATATATGAGTACATGATAAAATCAAATAAAATCCATTTAAAATACCTACTTCATATTTTAAACTATTATTCTGAATGTTATTTTTTATTTTTAAATATATAATGTTATTTAAAGTCACAAGAAAGTCATTTTCATAGAGGGAAGTTAAAATCATTGCAGACTGCCACAAATTCTATAGAATAACTACACAGTTTAACCAATATACAGTTCTTGACTGGAATCTACAAATT